>NW_022146891.1:15845-54357 GCF_002938485.1 Sitophilus oryzae | reverse complement strand
ATCGAGACCAATAGCTTTCAACTTGGTTAGTGAATACCCCTGTTTCTGAATCTCTAAAGTTTCTGGAATGGTTTACTGTGGAGTGTATATATGGGGAAACATAATATAGATATCTAATATGGATAAATTGTTATATCCCCTCCAACAATCGGTCCATATACACGTTCCTGGTAATATATTTTTTTTTTATATGCGAAAGTAATATTTCAGTAGATCTATTTGGGACATATACAATAAAGCCACGTTTGCTAGTGACATCATACATTCCTAATATCCATACCGCTGGAACAAGGCGGCCAACATGGTACTTCCTTTTGGTTATAATGCTCTCATCGATCTGTACCGTATGCCCCTCACCTCCTAATAAAAACAAATCTTCTTCTTGCAGTAGTTTCCATGACATATATCTCTAAAATATCTATACTGTTGAATAACTAATTGTCTATGTATTCCCAAAGACATCGATACAGATCTCGTCCTTATTTCACAAATCCAATGCCACAAAACATATATTACAGTTCTTATCGGCACCCTCATTTGTGCAAAAAAAGACCCTTCCACTATGGAATATATTCTCTTACATGTACGGCATGTAAATACATGGCCCAAAACACTTTTGTTGCGACGTATGACAATACAGTATCTGCGGCAATGTCTTCCATGGCAACGAAAATAACTTCTTACCAGTGATGCATTCTGGAGAATTTGCAATAGTCCGCTGTCATCATAGTTCAATATTATACTCAAGTCACACAAATTATTTATCTGATCCATTTGGAAATTCACTTCAATTAAAGCACTAATAAACACTACTAAATAATCACTTTTATTTAATTTCTAGTTCTTTCACCGTTCGTTAATCAAGAATCATTTAAACTTAAGACCTTCGCGCCATTCTAAGCTTTATATACCCTAGCGGATATTTCTCGAACTATCCAAATCATTCTATTAGCTCTAAATATTGTATAGGTTTTTACTTCCCGAACTAGAAAATTCTCATTTGAAGATGTCGCCACGACCTTGACAATATTTTAAATTCCAGAATATTTCCATTTTTTTTGCCATTAAACTTGCGTTTCGTATTTACTAGCATTTGACCATAATAAATACAAGATATAAATCATTGAATTGCAATATATATTTAATCATAAATTAAAAGTTAAACAAAAATAATACAACCAGTAAAACACATACTCTATCATCTGTTATAATATATATTTATTTTTACAACTTAACCACAAATTTAACCTATAAATAATAATTTTTAAGTATCAACAGTAAAGTGATCTCAAACATTTAGCCGACGATCCGTACTTAAAACGTTAAAACATTAATAATTGTAGAACATATTAATATCAAATTCACATCAATAACTTCAAGTTTGACGACGTACCTAAAGTGAACCATCACCAAAATATTTAAAAAAGGTACTTACTTTTATTTTATCCTGGAGCACCTGACATAATGCATCGCATACGTCAAAAACACAAACATATTGATATTATTTGTGGTGAAATTTTGAATAAATACGACAAACTTCTAAAACTATCTCCAGTAACAAAAAATTTCATGGCAACACAAAATCTTTCTTGAATGGGAATTGCCTTCCTCATAGTACTGTCATTTTTCTTTATTAGAGGGCCTATTTTATTCAGCAGAAACTCGAAATAAGATAAGACTGAAAGTCTCCATTTCAATATGCACTCTAATATCAGAGCTAATATTTCGCAGTCGAGCGAGTCTACCAAAAACACGTCTAGACTTGGCTGCGAGCTTTCTTTGATCTCTCGGCCGTTGAAAAACCGACAGGGAACGGATAGCAACGAGGCTCCGTGGGTTGCCTCGCGAGACGGTCGCGAGGCTCTTGCAAGACCCCTCCATCCTTTGAAAAACACCGCAAATTTGGAATGTCTCGCGCTCGTCTCGCACTCGACTCCTCAGGTCTGGACGCACCATAAGTAACTGCTAATATGCTTTAATTAAAATGAGAAGATTTAAAATATTTAAGAGAGATGAATGAACATTTGGCATTAGTACTTTAATAACTTAATTTATAATTTAACGCATCATAGACCGTCCTTTATAAAGGCCAGTGGCATATAAGGGAATTTTGAGAGGACCAAAATTTGAAATGCCTAATTTTTGCAAATTTATTTGAATTGAAAAAACAATACATTTTATACTCTAAAATATGTTATTTAATTAAAAACCACTTAACCTATAATAATGCATTACTGATTATGATATTCAAAAAAGCAATTTTTAGGATGCAAACCTACGTCACATTTATTACATCGAAATTGTGCTTTTTTGTGGCACAGGCGACATCTAATTTGATTTTCCTGATAAATAATAAGATGGTCTCTTCCATCGTATCGTGAGTGTTCCCTGTCATCAATCCTAGGGCGCAGAGGTCCTCGCTTGGTTGTCTTTTTATGTGTTTCTAAAACTTCTTTTGCAATGAATCTACGAAATGCATATTGATCCATTTTTCCGCCGTAATGACGATGCAGTTGCCAGGCGTTTTGCATTGCCATGTCCAAACCATGACTAATCAATGGAAAGTACCATTTTTTTCCCTTATGCTTACCCGATACAAATACCGATACGATACCCCATATTTTGATTGTATGACTTGATCAATTTTGGTTGGGGTATATTTATTTTTTTTTCTTTTACGGAAAATCGAGGGACACTGTTAGGAGGCAATACAGGCTCACAGTTTGAAGCAATGGTGACCACGTTGTTATCATTCCATCGACAAACTATAATATTTTCAGTTTTTTCTAGAGCATAACCAAAGGTGCCCCTTTCTTCCTTCTTTAGATCTTTACTGGATTTTATTATAGGAACTACTATTCTATTCTCTCTGACAGTACCAGTTGACTTGATACCTCTGTCTCTTAGGACTAAAAGTAAGTTCCAAGAGGTAAAAAAGTTGTCAAAAAAAAGATGGAATGGTAAACGACCTTTCTCTGACGTGATTTTGTCAGCAAAAGTTAAAACTAAGTTCGCCCCCAAACCTAAGTCCTTGTATCGTTCATCTAGTTTTGTCGTAGAGCCTTGATAGGGTTCAAACCACTCGATGTAACCCCTGTGGTCTGTCCCCATCCAAAACTTGTAGCCCCATCTAATTGGTTTGCCTCTAATGAATTGTTTCGAGCTGTGACGGTATTCACAAAGACATCAAATGACGTACTTCAAAGTACGGTATCATCGACTCGCCTATACTATGGTTTTGTTTAAGTGGGTCAAATTCCAAAAATTTTTTACTCAGATGTTCAAGAAAAGGTACAATTTTTGAGCTTATTATCCAAATCCAAACTGAGGTTGTTGTTACAATGTAAATTTTGCATAATAAAATTAAAGCGGTTTCTTGAAATAGCTTCTCATACGATATTATGATTTCCTTCAGAGCTGTTTTCCCAGTACCTATAGAGGTCCTCTTGCTACAGCACAATAACCACTGTAAATGAGAACCCCAAAGAAGCATTTCATCTCGTCTTTAGATACATCACCAGTTCTATTATGTTGTATGGCATACATATTTGTATATGTAGTTAAAATGTCCCACACTTCTTCATCAAAAAAGAGTTGAAAATGTCTAAGGGCGAAAAATTATTTTTTGGAGTAACTTTGTTGTGCCATATTGGTAAGGTATCTGTGATATCCTGTAGAATCCAATCATTATACTTTCGCTTTTTCTTATACTTCATAAAACTAGCCAGAGGAATATTATCATCACTATTTTCACAATCAGCCTCATCTATGACATCACAGTTTGTCTCGAAAACAGGTTCAGCCTCAGAATTCAGTAAACTACATAAAATTAAAAGGAAAGATAACTAATAGTGTAAAACAATGTGTGTAAGTTTTTTAGGAAAGCCCGTACAAAAATTATTATTAAATATATTTAGTTGGAATGATAAATACCAAAAAAGATAAACTAGGGACCTGGAAGATTATCCATAGTAAAATTTTCTTCATCACCAGAGTCCTCATCTGTAACATACCCATTAGCGTTTGTTAGTGGTAGAACTACAATTGCGTCGGGAAACGTACACGGATGTATATGTAATATGGATCGCTAACGAGGCGAAAAAATCACTCCCTCCTGATGGGCGGCATGTGTGCTCAAAATTATTTTTTTTACTTTTGGCACTGATATTTCAATTTTACCATAATACAAAAAATAAATTGTTAAAAGAGGGATTTTTGAATATTTTCTATAAGCATATGGACGTATATGTAAAAAAACACTGAGAAAACATTATTATTTTATGTATTGGTTTTTTCACAAATATATTTTTTAATATGGATTTTATTTTCGGAGGACTATTGCAACTAAAATGTGACTATTATGGAAAACATATATACTTTAGATGCTGCAACATAACATAGGCAAAATTTAAATGATTATAAAATACCTATTATATATTAAGTAGAAATCATGTTTTGATTTTTTCTCCAATTTGTACCGTGTAAGATATCTGCCATTCATTTCCTTTTGCCTTATTTTCCACAATTCAGATTCATATTCACAAATTCTATGAATAGGTACCTATTTTAAAAGAGGATCAACTTTCTTCCTTTTCAGAACAAAGTTTAGGTATTTAAAAGCATATAGTAATAACAGTAATTCATGTATTAAATTAAAATCTATTTAAACGAACACGACACCCCTCTAGGATGATTTTAAATTCTAAGAAATTTTCAACATTAATCTTATATTTGATATAATCGTAAAATATAATGAGTAGATACTTATTCTTGGTTTGAGACTGTCAAAAATGATTATAAGACCTGTCAAACAAAAATCTAATATCTATTGATGTTGAAATAAAATCAATTTTATCAACACTTGTCGAATTTTATCACCAGATATGGTTTCATTAATATGCCGTGCGAGACTATTTATTCTAATAGACGCATATTTCCTCATAACTAATACTATTAATTTTTTACGATGCATCATAAGGAGCTTGATCTAAAACATGATCATGCAATGAAAAATGTTTGCATTTTCTAATATTTCATTAGATTTTCTTGCCAAAAATTCAAATAAAATATCCTGTTTTGGCAAATATCCTAGTATATTCAGAATAAGTTTAATAATTTTTTCGGATTTGCTGCATATCTCTCTCACACTTCTAGAAGGATATATTAACCCGCCTCTTGATTTTCTAGCTATTAATTTTAAATTTTTATCATACTCATCAAATTCTTATGAGAGAGCTTCAGCACAGGATAAGCATGTTAAATGTTTTATTATACTTTTAATAATAAAGCCTGCGATATAAGCCACAGTATTTTCTTGCAATTCTGATAAATTGCTGGGAATAACAAATTTAATTTTCTGGTCTATTTTTTCTATTTCTGTTTCTCTTTGCCGCTCCCAAAAAATATCAGTAATTTGTTTTTGGTTTTCTTTTACCATTAATAAGTCTGTGGCGTCCTGAGAAATGCAATTTCCTGTATTGTTTTTTATATCAATATGTGATAAAAGTCTTCTATAGGTGTAAAAAAATTCCAAGCAGCTTGGGTTATTGTTTGTCCTACCTCTACTCCTGAAAATAATACAAGAGAATAATTATGTCTGGGCAGTGTAATTGGCACACTAATATATTAAAATTACCTAACAGAACAAAAAAATAACTCCAAGTGATCTTGACTGAATTTATAGGTTAAAATGTAATTTAGGTGCATTGTAGCAACCTTTTCCTCGTATATTGCCAAAAAACTCTGTATATCAACTAAGAACCCTATAAACGGTACTTTAGAGAGTGCTTTATGAACATAAGTTCCATTTTGTAGTTTTAACTTTTTTATGTAAGTAACACACTCATTAAGGAATGGTTTTCAATAAAATTCATTTTCCCTCTTAAGTGGAGTTTTCTTTCCTCTACCAAATGGATTTCGAATTTAAGATGTCAAACAAATCATTCATTTTGCGAATGAAAATGACTGTTGGCATTACATTTTCAAACTCTTTTAACTGGCAATCTTTCCATAAAAATTCCAATGTGTCAGCTACACTCGAACTTAATGTTTGGGCTGCAACATTCACCTGAAAAATTAATTTAATATTTTATTTAAAAAAAAAGTTTATGTTTTAAGATACAAAAAATCCAAACAAGGCTAGATTTACCTTCATGATACATTTCCTCTACTGTATATGTTTTTTCGTCAACTTATTTGCCAACTTGAAACCTTCTTCTTCCTGAAGCTTATATAGAAGTTCAATATATTCCCATTTAATGGCATTTCCATCAGAATCAAAAAATACTGAGTTTGTTGACCAGTTATTACGAATGAGTTTGAGCATATGACATGCATCAAACAATACATATACTTTTTCGTTATTTGTAGGGTGGAAGAAATAAGTTTTTAAACTATTGACATTATCCACAATGCAACCTAATTCCTTCATCATCTTGAAATGGACGCGTGGGCCATCACAGGTTATTGATAAAATTTTTATGTCTACCTTGCTGAGTTGAATTAATGCTTCTCGGATTATATTTGCTTTTTCTTCCCCGGATAGAACATTTACAAAAAAGTAGCCAACTGGTATTTTGAAACAATCATTCACACCGACTATCATTAAAACTAGAGCATGTGTAGCTAATTCATTATTATTTAATAGGATTTGTGTCCCGATGTCCACATAGCCCCACAATAAACCCCCTTGTCTTTCAGTCCTCAGTTCTGTCCTCAGGGACATTTCATCTAATAATAATGAAGTGTATAATTGTTTCCCTCGTGACTTATCTCTGTATGCAGCAGCCCGTACCTTTAATGAGTCAATAGCTACTGTGGTAAAACCTGGCATACACAAGCCAGTGTGTACGCCAGGTAGATGTTATTTAAAATCTAAATATACTTTAATTCGTTTAACAAACACCCTATAACTCTGGTACCCTGGTGCCCTATGTGCCCTGGTACCTTGTTAAATACCTTGGAAGCAAGTACTAAGCAATTCGCGGGATAACACACTAGCATTTTTAGATGGAAGCTTTCGAATACTTGATATTAGAAGATCCGAAGATATCAAGAACATGTGAAACAGATCTTCATTTGTCTTTACTCTAGATGTTTTTCGAGTATTGTGTTCACGATAATGTCTATATTCTTTGTGCCTTGCCTCTTGGACATCTTCAGATAGTTGTCCAATTGGCAAAGACAAAGAGTTTATGATATCAGCACCGTGGATTAAAATTTTATGCACGGAAGCTGGCATACCAAACCAAGTATAAAGTTTGACAAAATGCCTAGCTGTTTCTAGCGCATATGTTCTAAACGAATCAACATCTATATCAAAACCAGAGGATAATGCCTGAAGTAAAATTGAAAATTTATAAATTAGTTCTTCGTCAATATCTGTCATTTGGCTAGATTTTTTGTAATTTTCAAAAAATCTACGGGAAGTGTTACCGCCATTAGTGCTTCCATAACCTTGATTCACAACATCAACCAGAAGACCCAATTCAGGTTTAAACTTACTAATTATACATTTTTTCGTAATTCAAAACCAGATTTGTCATTTTGAGAACCCCGCAGCTGCCATTACTTAATGTCCAATATATATGATAAATGAAGAAGACATTCAAAAAACCGTATGTGAGCATGTAACGTTGAAAGTCCCAATTCATATGCGTTATTGTTTATTGGGCGTTTTAGAATTTCATCAATATTATTCATGTCTTTTGGACGTGCACCACAAACATAACAATTTTGAGAAAACGAATTTTTCATCAAATTGTTGCAAATTTTTCCATTGACCATAGTTTTGAATAGAAAATATTTAACAAAAATTTCTTGGCCTGAAGATAAGAGCACCTTTGTTGGGGTTAAGGTTGCTATTTCACTTTCTACTCTAGTTACATCTAATTGCACCATTTCGGTTGTCTCTTTTATAAATGCAAAACGAAGGGGTCTGCAAAATCTGGTCGATGAATTTCTTGGATTTTGCCAAATAAATTTTTAAATGAATTAGAATTATTACGAAAATGTAGTCGTAGAGGCACTAATGACGTTATAGTTATTAATGATACAAGTTCGATACGAACATCATAATGAAACGCGTGTAACGTTATACACACTTTAGTTACACAAGTTTCATTAAAAAGTTCGTATCGAACGTGTATTATTCAAAATTTAATCGCGACACGAGGGACGATCCCAAGATTTGATTTAATTTAAAATATCAGAGATATCCTCATAAAAATTAAAATTCAAAATTATCAGGTGCCCATATCAGTCGACGCCATGGTAACCGTGCTTGTTGATTGTTTCTATTTTGACTTTGACAACTCAATTATTGATGTTCAATTTTGTGTTAAACGTTCAGTTTTAATGCAAAAAATGCAAAAAGTAATATTAATATGGGTGATTCTGATTCCGAAATTGTCCCTTCGGATATTGAAGGCATTGCGCAAAATGTTGTCGATTCCCTACTTCCCGAAAAATCTAGACAAACGTACGAGCAAGCCTATGTAAAACTCGAAGATTGGTTGTAAAGGGAAATGAATCTAGAATAGTAGTAACGAAAAGGTTCTCCTGGCATATTTTGAACATCTTTCAAAACATAGGAAGGCTTCATCACTTTGGGTATATTATTCCATGCTTCGTTCAGTTATATCAGTGAAGAAAAATACAGATATTAGTAAGTACGTCCATTTAATTGCATTTCTAAAAAGAAAATCGGAAGGATTTCGGTCAAAAAAATCGAGAATTTTAAGAAAAGAAGAACTCGTTTTTTGTTGGAAGCCGATGATAAAACTTATTTCCTGACAAAAGTATCATTGATAGTGGGACTTGCGGGAGCCTGCCGGCGTATCAAGTTGACAAATCTGCAGCTGCAAAATGTTAAAGATGAAGAACAATGTATTCATGTCATTATTCCATTTACGAAAACAAAGATGTCACAAGATTTTTTTATACGAAAGGGAATGTTGAAAGAATAAATATGTTGGACATGGTTCGAAGATAATACAGCTATGCGGCCAAGCAACACAGAGCATACTCGATTTTTTGTGGGGTACAGAAATGGAAAATGTATTAAGCAACCCGTTGGCATTAATACTTTAGGGAAAATGTATAAAATAGCTGACGCAGTCTTCCAAATCCACAACAATACACTGGACATTGTTTCCGTAGATCGTCTGCGTCGTTGCTTGTAGATTCAGGAGTGGAGTTATTAACTGTTAAAAGACATGGTGGTTGGCGCTCTAACACTGTGGAAGAGAGCTATATAGAAAATTCCAAAGAAAATAAGAAAAAAGTATCATGTAATATTTTAGTATAATGTTTGTTATATTGGGATGTATTGTTATATTGGGATTCAATGTGCAATAATTTATCCATAATGTCGTTTAAAGATACTTTTGAGACGCACCCGGTATATTCTGTTTCTACGTTGGATAAGTCTTGTTTCCCAGGCCATTTAAATTCACTTTTTTTCGTTTATTTTGTCTTAAAAATGTAATTTCGACTATCGCATTATCGGCAATACCATCAATATGTCTTAGAAGTTTTCCAACGAACCAGCCTTCGTCATAATACACTGCATAAAACTTATTAATCTCTAAGAAAATTGTCAACGCCGATGAACTGGAATGTTGTGGGAGTATTCTTTTTGTAAATTTGCCCCTCAATATTCGCCTTCATTAACGTTAATTTCCATTTCAATATCATTTTCCGAGTCATTTGCAGAGAACGTTTCTTTACTTGAGCTATCGTCATATTTTATGATAGTATCATCTTCTGAACTATCTGAGATATATCGATGGCTGTCTCTCTTACCTCTCTTCGAGCTTCTCTTCATGTATGTTCCTTTGGATTTTAATAAATTTAACTTTTTCTGACCTACTTCTAGTGTCTTAGTCTCTTGAGGTATTTCTGTACTTTTTTACAACAAACGTGTTAGTCTGTTTGTACTAACCCTATTTTTAGTTTCCTCTAGCAACCAACAGAGCGAAGACTTTCTGACAATTTTCGATTTATTATCAAAAATAACTCGGACATATGGACCATTTTCAATTGTTTCATCCATTAATCTCTGATCATAATTTCTCAAAATTAAGTTATCCATAGCTCCGACACTGGATATATTGCATAAATCCTTAAACAATGACTATTTGGATCGTTCAAGTCATCACTGTTAATTTCTTCATTTTCCATCGGCAGAGAAGTAAAATGTTGAAGCTGATTAGGTGAAATATTGGCTGAACCTCGGGCTGAATTATCACTGGTGTCGATCATGTTGTCGTCTATCTGTATATCTTCTTCATTTTCTAGACTTTCATCCCCGCTTTCATCTTTTACACGGTCTCTTAATGGTGGAATTGCAGCATAATACAAACTGTTTTCTTCGACCGAAATTACGATATTCAAAGCATTTGCCACCCCAACAAAAATGTCTTCGCTAATATCCTCCGAATTTAAGAGGCCTAGGAGTTGTGCAAAGTGGATAATTTTACAACTTTTTCGGGATAGAAATGATTTTATAGATTTTAAAAGTTTTTTTCCGTTTCTCCTCTGGCAATTCAATTGTCATTCTACTCGAATTAAACAGAAAACCCAGAAATTTATGATATTTTCCCCTCATTTATTATAAATCCCAGAGAACTTAATACGTTAACAACAAGATTAACATTTGTACAATATCCCTTGAAATTTGAGCCTAAGATCAAAAAGTCATCCAAATAGTTAACTCATAATACTCCCTTGGAACGGAAGTATACGATAAGTGGCTTTAACAGCTTAGTAAAAGTATAAGGAGCTGTTGCCAAGCCAAACGGTAAACAAGTAAACTCATATATTGACGTATTAAAAGAAAATCTTAAGTATTTTCTGTGTTTTTTTATTTACTGATACCAAATAATAAGCATCCTTGAGGTCAATTGTGGCTGTAAAATAGTTGGGTTGAATTAGCCGACATGCAGTTCTAGTATCCTCCATTTTAAAGTGAGGAGGGCTGAGAAAAGTTTATGTTTTCTGGAAGAGTCCTATATATTACACCTCCAATCAGTGTCATCATCAAAGATATTTTTAGCCAGATACTTTAAAAACTTACATTTTGAATAATTAAGTTATTGTCAAAATTAATAAGCTCACATTGGCTTTTACATAAAGACCAACACCTCCCCCGCGCCCGTTTCTATCTCTACGATGAAAGCTAAAACCCGGTATATCTACTAATTCTGAAGGAATATCAAGAGATAGCCATGTTATCCCCCCTAGAGACAATGCCAACAACTTTGCCCCTCCATTGGTCCCTCTGCAGTCCTCTGATGTTCTCTACGACTTCTTCAAGAAGTCGCTGGTAGCGTTCTTTCATCTGCCGTGTTCCCAAACTTGGCAGAGCGTGCTTCGACATTATGTCCTTAACCGAACGGCATTCTTGGCAAGTCGTTTTTTAATTCTTTCTGCAACTCAATAATAACACTATATTACTATTAAGGAAAACGACCCCGTCGTTGACCGTATCCTAGTCGATTTATGACCTATTTTAAATTTATTTCAATAAAATAGGGAAACCCTTAGGAAATATAACTAAATCAAGCATAACATTTTTGTTATCCAGGCAAGTAAACAGCCTTAATTGATACTTTAAAATACAAAAAAAGCATTTATTATCCCCAATTTACACCCCATGGGACATCCAAATATATATATGGTTTTGTTACACTCATTTTGATATTGATTAAAAGTCTGATTTATTCAGTTACATTTCTTCACCACTTTTAAGTTGAAATTACTAATTAACTTAAAAAGTAAAACATTTATAACTATATACACTAACTACACAATTATATATAACATGATCGAAAAATTACAGGTGAGGAGTCAGATATAACATTAAAATAAAATCAAAAAGCACAAAAAATTAAAGTATTCACACATTGTATCATTAAAATAATTAAAAGTAAAAACAATGCTATTACAATTATTCTTTTTTTTTTCTTTATAATAAGTTATTAATTGCATTAACTTATTTAATTATTAATCTTTTTATTATTGTGTATTTATTTAATTATGTACAAAAATAACATTAAACACGAAAAAAGTGATAGCTTACCTTGGAAGTAGTGGTGTCTATATTAAATTCTTTAGTGAGAGTGGCAGTTGTTTATTTAAAATTTGTACGTAGAGATATTTCTTGTGTTTTTCCCCCATTTTTTTTATAACTAATGCTATTTTTTATAACGAATGCTATACATTTTTTATAACAGTGCAGCAATTCTTTTCTTAATAATATTAATATTTAAATGTACATAAATGATCCTCCGTTTCCTACCCGGTTTCTTCCATTGATTATTGTTCTTTAGGAAGCCTTGGCTTGGCTAACGATAAGAATCCTCGCTTGAATCCTAAAGTGTAAAAAGACAATTTTAATTAATAAAACAGCGGGTTATATCACGAAACAAAAAGATGTGTTAAAAGAACAACAGGGCGTGGGTTCCCACGGGGTTATCCAAAATGATAACATAATTAATCGATCAAAAGAACTTACCTGAAGTTCGATCTTATTTATATGAAGATCCTGTCTGAAAATATTAAATATCATTTTTAACAATGTAGTACATACGATCTCATGCTTTTGAGCACATGGTTTAAAGAAGAATAAGAACACCATCTGTGCTCCTTCTTGCTTTGGTATCTCACTCGCCGCTAACTGCATTGGTTTTAAAGATTTTAATAATTTTACTGCCAATTGGTTGCGGGGGGTGGGATGTAATATTAGTGGACCATTTATATATTTACGATCGAACTTCAGGTAAGTTCTTTTGATCGATTAATTATATTTCAGGTCCAATCCTCAATATTACATATCATTTTTAACAATGTAGAGGTTTAAAGATTTATTAATTGACCAGTAAAATTATTGCTATTAACTCAAGTACGTTTTTTGGGGAACTAAAAATTAAGCTGCAATAAACAGTTTATTATTATGTTTATGTATACCTACATACATAATTAAAAGAAATATATAATATGTTAATAAAGTACATATTCATAACATAAAAATAACAAAGATAAAAATTTTTTCCTGTTTTTTTGCAACCTAACTTAACCTAACCTAAACAGATAAAAAGAACAAAAGATATTATTCTGCATTAAAAACTGTTTGAAGGCAGCTTTCTTCTGCTCCTGACAAAGGTCTGTTGTAGAATTTGGCAAAAACCTTTTCGCCCCAGCCCACGGATTTTCTAATACTGTCAATCATAAGTCCTTTTCTAAATGCTTCCGATGTGGAAGCATGTCGCGTCGAGTGCGCTTTAAACACTGATATACATAAACACTGACTATGTCATAAACACTGACTATGATGCCAACTCCAGAGCTCCTATTTTCAACGGCCTAAAGTTTGTTTTGAAGCTTTTTTGTGCGGTTTTGCGTGTGTAATGAATAAATTGTCCCAATTATCCGGCCTGAGTGTCTTCGAAACTTTTAAATATGTTTTGAGAAGAAAATAGAAAAAATAGATTCAGACAGGTTTGAGGAGCGTTAGGCCTGGAAGTTTTTAACAAATCTGGGATATATAAATTTTTGCCCCTCAATCGCAAAAATGAATGTTTGAGCATTAGAGAAGAAAGTTAAAACTTTTTCCGGCTCCCATGTGCACGTATATCTAGGTTTCGGAGGTCGAAGCGTAAAAATTCCTTTCATAAATCTTTTTAGGTGAGGGTCTTCCCCTAAGTTTCTTGACGTAACAAGGGACAGCGCAGCGCGATGGTAGTTGAAGGACCCAAATATATGCTACTTGTGAGTACCTCTTGAAAGAAAGAAATCACGTCAGATGTTTCGCATGTGAACGGAGAGATATTCAATCTACTGCAGTTGATTTTAGAGTTGAATTATATTGTTTAAGGGAAGCACATTTACGTAAAAGAAGCCATATCTGAACAAATCACAGAAAATCAAGTTTTAATAATCCCAACGAAAAAAGAAAAAAAAAAAAAAAAAAAAAAAAAAAAAAAAAAAAAAAAAAAAAAAAAAAAAAAAAAAAAAAAAAAAAAAAAAAAAAAAAAAAAAAAAAAAAAAAAAAAAAAAAAAAAATATACGTAATAATAAATTATTAGAAGTAATACGATACAAATCACATAGATTGAAAGGAATACCTTTATACTACTCAGCCTATAATGAATCTTCGAAAATACAATAAGAAACAGGAGAGAAATACTTAATTCAATCACTAAATCAAGTAAATTTATTTGCTGAAAATAATACCGAAATAAGTAGTATGGCAAGTGCAAGGTTGGCACCGATATTGTCCCAATACACGAATCAATAAATAATCTGATTGAGTTTTAATTCTGTTGTTTCTTTTATACTAATATGTGGCATTGCTCCTGTATTTTTTCAAGAAGAAAGAAAGTGTGTCTTTCAATCAAAAGAGTTTAAGAGAACCACCATCCCACAAGAGATAATCATATCAATGACCTCTATGCCCGCACTAGTCTCTTTTTATTCTTAAGTGAGGGAGGAGTATGGAACAGTCGAAATCATCCAGATACAATTCTCATCGAGACCGGACGACATCCGCAGGACGCACCTGCACTTTTGCCTGGGAACCTGCAATTCAGCAGTTTGCCATAAGAAGAGGTTTCTTCACAAATCAATGTAGATTTTAGTTTTAGTTCTTGTCTAGCTATTGTACTTGTAACATTCAATTGCTGTTCCGTAAAATAAATTTAAGTTTATTCCAAAATTTGTGTTTTTTAAAAATACATCTTTCTGGGACTGAAACGTAACTCACTATCGATAAAATATATGTATGTATAAAATTGCTATTAATCCACTAACTTGATATTTTTAAGAAATTGTGATACAAACATTATAATCAAAGTATATTATATTAGTAACATTATAGATAAAACGTTACCTCTTTCTCCCATTGACGTGTATTGTTCTATAAGACTCGTCATGGTAGTACTTCAATACATCAATACATATAATCAAAACTTTTGTTGCCTGTAAATAACTAGAAATTAAATAACTTGAAAGAAATAAAATAATTCTAGTAAGTTTAAAACCATTAAGAAAAAATCCGTAAATGATAATTTTTAATTCTAATGTATATATATAAATAAATGTTATTATTACAATTTTATATATTCATAATACTTTCATTTCACAATCTTCATTATCTTTCTTACCGTAATTTTGGATATCAAGATAAATCTCAAATTATAAAATTAATTATAGAATTTGTATTATTATTGATTAACACTGAAAAAAAAAATTTCAACTGCAAATAATTCGAAAATAAACTGCAATTTGGCAACATCGACGATGTGCGCTTGCGTAGTATCGATGATCAAATGCAGAAAATATGGGCTTCAAGGTCAGCCACCGGATCCACACCTTTGATTATGATTACCACTATGTTCTAGCCCATTAAAATTATTACTGTGAATTTATAAACATTTAGAATATTGGTATGGTAGGAAGTGGCAACATTGCATTCTCTCCGAGATTCTCTCTATGCACGGTAAACAAATTTCCGGAGAGTGAACAGTGGCACTCAAAAGATTTTCAAAATTTTCCGGAAAATGTCAAGAAAAATATAACATTTTCAACATTTTTTTTCGCCAAAAAAAACCTCATAGGCGTGTTTCTGGGGGTACCTGGGTACTCTGTATATTAAAATTATAATTCTAATGTAAATTAATTTAATTTTAATAAGTGTGAGCATTTTTTTCAGTTCGGAAATAGTTTCATTAGTTTTTATTGCAATATTTTTTTTACAAAAAAGGAATATTTCTAGACCTTTATATTAATTATTAAGTTTATAAACTTATATATTATTAAACCCTTATATTATACAGTTTTATTAAATATCTATTAGTTTTTATTTACAGAAGTTCCAAGACTCAAAGTTATGTGTCAATAAGAACTGTCATTTAAATTTTATTACACTATTGTAATCGCAGGTCTTTATTTGATCTCTCCTATTCTTTACAATTTACAACTTCTCCTTACCTTAATAGTATTTATATATTTGCAGTAAGTTAATAACCGTAAACTATTTATGAATAAATTACAAAATATTATTGTAACTTTCTGCTAGGCTTTTTTCTAGGTTTTTAAAGAATTACCTTTGTATTTACCTACATATTTATAAAAATGTATTTTTATGGCTTCCGCTATTAAACTATCTAATCGAAGTATGTAGTTTAAGGTTGATTCTCACTGTACCTTCCATATCAGCTCCCTTCCGTTTACATAAAATATTTATATCATGTAAATGAATAGGACAATGCACACTATCCGTTACGTTTCCTTTCCGTTCCATATTCCTTCCTTCCATACATTTTTTTGGCGGAACAGCGTTGTAAAGTTTTTACATTTGTACCAGTTTTGTTAATAATTTGCTGATACCTTACTATGGTTTACATACATACATATATACAGCCGTTACTCGCTGACGAGTATTCGACACACATAAAGAAAATGGTCACGCAAGGCGTTTTCTTTCATGAGCTTTTCTGTGACTGAAAAGCCCGATACGTGATGTTATCTGCCTACCGCACTCCGGACATTCAAAAATCTCATTGCTTTGTTGCCTCTCTACTTTTTGGTTGCCGCTGTTAACTGAGTTTACAACCCTTCTCCATTGAGTTCTATTGTGAGCTGCTTTTTCCCACTCATTCTGCATGTTAATTCCCTTTAAATTTTCGTGGAAAATGTCCTTGTATCTTTTCAGTTGTCCACCCGGCCTCCTCTTACCGTCCACAAGCTCACCGTAAAGCAGATATTTTGGTATGCGGTTTTCTTGCATTCTGCATACGTGACCAGCCCATCTTAAGCGGGATTTTGTGACCATGACTTCAATACTCTCGCAGTTAGATTTTTCAAGGACCGATACGTTTGAGACATGATGGAACCACCGGACTCTTAAGAGTTGTCTAAGGTGTCTCTGTTGCAACTTGTTCAATGCGTTCATGTGTCGGCGGTAAGGCACCCAGGTTTCGCTCCCATATATCATGGTGGGGATTATAATTGCTCGGTATACTGCAAGTTTTGTTTTTGTACTCAAGTCATGATTGTAGAAAACCCTGTCTTTTAATTTCCAGAATGCTCTTGAGGCGCTACTAAACCTGTGCTGAATGTCAGAGTCAATATTGGCCTTTTCCGAAATCAAACTGCCAAGGTAATTGAATTCCGCCACATATGTTGAATAGGAGAGGCGCTAAGACACATCCCTGCCTAACTCCTGTATTTGTTAGGAATGGATCGCTCAGTGATCTATGATGTGACACTCTTGACTTGTTGTTGTTATGGAGGCTTTTACACACTGTAAGAAATTTGTTGGGTACACCGAACTTTTCCATAATTGCCCAAAGCGCATCTCTGTTCACAGAGTCGAAGGCTTTTGTTAGATCGATGAATGCAACATAAAGTTTAGACTGCTGCTCTTTTACTTTTTCCTGTAGTTGACGGATGGAAAATATGGAATCGACGGTGCCGCGGTTGGTACGAAAACCCGTTTGCGATTCTGGAAGATTTTTTTCTATATGTGGGTGCAGGCGGTTTGACATTATTTTTGCAAGAATTTTTCCGCCGATAGCCAATAGCGAAATTCCCCGGTAATTTCCGCAGTCTGATGCACTTCCTTTGTTCTTAAATATATTCACTATATTCGCATTGCGAAAATCCTGAGGTACCTCTCCGCTTTCCCATACGACATCAAAGAGAGCCTTAAGATGACCAATAAGTTCTTTACTTGCACACTTATAGATTTCCGCCGGAATATCGTCACAGCCAGCTGATTTGTTGTTTTTAAGCTGTTTTATGGAGGTCTTTATTTCTTGTTCTGTTATTGGGATGTCTAATACATCGAGGCTGTTATACTGAGGTATTGTGTTTAATGCTTCCATATTGGGGTTGTTTTCTTGGTTACGGATATGGCTGTAATGTTCTTTCCAGCGATTTCTAATTTGTTCTTCCTCTTTTAGAAGTTCGCCATTTTGAGCCATGATTGGGCAGCTTACCTTCTTAGTTGGGCCGTATACTTCTTTTACAGCCTCGAAGAATTTACGATAATCGTGATGCGTGGCGTACTCTTGAATCTGATTCGCTTTTTGTGACCACCAGTTATCCTTTACTTGGCGCAGTTCTCTTCGAAGCGTGTTGTTGGCTGCTTTAAAGTTGTCTACCAGTCTTGGATTATGTGGATTTGCAGTGACGGCTTGATATGCTCTATGCTTTTGTTCCAACAAAGCCTGTATATGCGGTTGATTTTCGTCAAACCAGTCTGGTTGTTTCTTTTTGTTCGACTTTCCCAGTACTGCTTCGCTGGTTTTATGAATCGCATCCCTTAATTGTGTCCAGCCTTGTTCAGCTTCCAATACTGAGATTGAAGTTATCGGTGGAAGTGATTCTTTGATGGCTTCCCGGAGGGCGTCGGCGGTATTGTTGTTTTCTAGACCCCGTACGTTCAATCTGGTCATGTTGTTTTGCTTTTTTTACAGCGTGGATGTTTGGGTTTTAACTGGATTTTCATTTTTGAAATTAAAAGTCGGTGGTCAGTGCCGCATTCGGCATCTACTCTAGCTTTTGTGAGCCTAACATCTTTTAGATGCGTCCTTCGAACGATTATGTGGTCCAATTGATGCCAGTGGCCTGATCTAGGATGTTTCCAGGTACCTTTAAACTTGTCCTTCAACATGAACCACGTATTGGTGATGCAAAGATTATACTCTGCGCATGTTGTTAATAAGCGTTCACCATTGCTATTTGCGTTTCCCATTCCATGTTTTCCCAATACGTCAGGCCATATTTCCTGTTGTTTGCCTACACGGGCATTAAAGTCACCTAGCAAGATGATTCGTTCGTGCTTTGGAATTCGTTGAAGGGCATTTTGTAAAGCTTGGTAAAATTTATCCTTATCTTCAATTTTAGCGTCAAGGGTGGGAGCGTAGGCACTAATGATGTTGACGTAAGTTTTGTCTGATATGGGGTACCTTAGGGTCATAAGACGTTCGGAGACACCAATAGGTACTTCTGTTAACTTGGTGGCGATTTCGTTTTTGATCGCAATGCCTACACCATGAATTCTCCTGTGTGTTGCGGGATGACCTTTCCAAAAGAAGGTGTAATGCTCCTCAGTGAGACTACCTTCATCTGCAAAGCGTGTTTCGCTTAGAGCGGCAACATCTATATTTAATCGGTGGAGCTCCTGTGAGACCAGTGCTGTTCTTCTCTCTGGTCGATTTGAATTTATCTTGTCCAGTAGAGTGCGGACGTTCCACGCCGCGAACGTGAAACATTGATGTTTTTGTTTCTCCGATGATACGCTCGAGTAGGCACCCCCTCCCGGAGATCCGATTGAGGGGTATTTTACCTCCGGACGATAATTTTGTCCCACTCGAATGTTCCATCATTGCTGTGTGTAAGCTGCGTGAAAGGTTTAACTGTGGCGGTTACGCTGCCGCACAGTTTTGGCTGCAACTGTAGCACGGGATGGCTATGGCACAGTGAGGACTGCGACGATAGTTCCCTTGTGCTACGTTCTCGGCCGGCTAGGTGTATTTTATTACTCCTTTTCCCCAGAAGATGGTAGGTCTGAGGGTTGTATAAGGTTATACCGCCTATACTCGGACGTCAGAGCCTCGTTTGTGTAAACAGGGTGCACCACGTGAAGGTGAGGTTGACTTTTGGGTAAGCTAGGCTATATGTATCGCTTCAATACCCCTTGCACCCCAAACTATGGTTTAATTACCCCAAGATAGGCCCTTAATGTGGTTGACTGGTCAGTAATGATTTTACTGTGGAGTCTTCAATGTTTACGTTAAGCCTCGATATGTTTCATAAACCATTTGCTTTTTTCTTATTTATTTATTTTTTTAAATTAACACAGTAATATTATACCGTATAATCTAAAAAAACACGTGCAAGTGTCTTGGAAAAGACGGTCGATGACATTCCCCACAAAATTTTCCATATAAAATGAGAGCAAACTTCATTTCATAGCCATCGCTGACGCCGTTTTTTTTTCGATTTTATGGTATTACTAACGTATGTCTTCTATTAAGATATACAGGGTGGCCCATCGAAAACGTTCCGCAAGGCATAACGGCCAGGGTAATTTTTTTTCAAAAAATTCAAAAACACGTCAATTTTGTTTGTGAGGGGAACAACTTTTGCCCCAAAAATGATTGCAAAATCTTCAACCCTTTAAGCGAGGGTTTCATCCCCCAATTTTTTTCAAATGGGAAGGGGGGTCAAGTGGTACCGCAATGAAAAGGGCTTTCTATTATCTATACTCTCCCGCTTCGTTTTTGAAAATCGGCCGAGTCATTGAGAAAATATAAAGGATTGAAATTTGAAAAGTTTATTTAAATATTTATCAGAGTAAATGAGAAGGATAAATTCCTTTTACCAATTTGCTGTTTTTTCTTATTATTTCTAGATGTTTACGCATTTTTTCACTTGCCACAAGGTTAAACGATCAGGTGCGGTAGTTGCTGGATAGCTGTTCTGTGACTTATGCGTTATTTAATGTGTGTTTTTCGGATGAGTGTACTTTCTTTTTGAACGGTGTCGTTAATCGCCACTACTGTCGGTACTGGGCTGAGAACAACCCCAGGGTTTTTCACGAGGTGCACACACAAAACTCTCAGAAATTAAACGCGTGGGCTGGTATTTTTGGAAGTTCTATTGTGGGTCCTTTTTTTCTCCCTAGAGATCTAACACGTGATATGTACTTGGATTTACTGGAAAATACCATCGACCCAGCCCTAACTGACATCATAGAGAACAATCCTGGATACGTTGAAGCGGAACTAATATTTCAACAAGACGGTGCACCTTCACATTACTCTCAAAATGTGCGTAATTATTTAAACAATAACCTTCCCGGTCGGTGGATAGGAAGAAGGGGTTTAATTGAGTGGCCTTCCCGGTCACCCGACTTGATTCCTTTAGACTATTTTTAAAGGGGACACATAAAAAGTAAAGTGTATATCACTCCACCCGCCTCATTAGAAGACCTGCGAGAACGAATTATTGATGTTTGTCGCGTCACTACGCAAGTTCTTCAGAATGTTCGAGAACGGTTTGAAAATAATTTGTATTACTGTGTGGAGGTTGACGGGCAACATTTTCAGCATTTGCTTCATTAATAAGGTAAGTTTTTTTTAATTAATTCAATTTACGCGTTTTTTTTTTGCAAAAAGTACTTTTCAAATTTCAATCCTTCATATTTTTAAAATTTAAATTTTTTTTTTTTATTAATTTTTAAAATGACCTCCCTTCCCACTTGAAAAAAGTTGGGGGATGACATCCCCGCTGAGAGGGTTGAAGATTTTGCAATCATTTTTGGATCAAAAGTTGTCCCCCTCACAAACAAAATTGACGTGTTTTTGAATTTATTCAAAAAGTATATACCCTGTTCGTTATGCCTTGCGGAACGTTTTCAATGGGCCACCCTGTACAATAAAAACATGAGATCATTTCATAATCATTTTCAGCACTTTCTTCTACTTGACGCCTTCAATAATACATGTTTCCAGACAGTAATTTTGTATTTGAATAAGAGTTAACCTGGCAGTCATAAAAATGACCCACCCCTAATCTGATATCAGTCTAATGTCATTGGCCCAAAAATTATTGGCTCCTCCTACTAGACACGATAACCACAGGTATAAGAGGAATATTGGAAACGATAATTTTCATTTACATCCGTAAGTTTGTTCAGCTCGCAAGTTATATTACACGAACGAGAGAAAATTATGGATAAGTTGGAACATGAAGGGTTCACTTACGAAGTAGTCGATGGAACAACGTATATGTGCTGCGAGCCAGCCTGTTTGGCAATTGTAGTTACCCACGAAAACTTGGAAATCAAGGATAGAATCAATAATCACAATCATGGAATCACAAACATGCCACTTCAAGCCAGTACGGGGACCATCGCAGGCATACACCAATCAACAATACAAGTTAGTGTATACTTGAAAAAAGAACAAATAAAATGCGATCCTGACAGAAACTTGAGGGATGCCTTAACACGACGGAATTTTCTGCGCAATATATCGAAGTTTGGGAACAATGCCATTCAGGTTGCCGAGATGAAGGAGCTGTTTCAAGAGAAACAACAAATCCATTGGACTTTTGATTGGTAAGTAGTGTCTCTATATGTTTGGTAAACCTATTTTCCAACGAAAGAACCGATAGTTATAAAGTAATAAATTCAAGCATCATTTTGCACAGGATTCGGTAGTTTAACAATAGTATATAACAATCGTTTCTTTCATTAGTCGTATTAATAAGAACTGGATGAAAAGATGAAAACAACGTGATAATAAGCACATTAGTAATACTATTTTAAATTTAACTTTTCAAAATTCGTATCCTTCCAAGTTCTTGACGTTCGTGATTTATAAGTCCTTATCATAAATTGAAACACTTTTTAAATTACTTGCTTTTTTGACGTAATTTTTTGTCGCTCATACAGTATTGTCTGCCTTATAAACGATAATATATAATATATTGTAGCCTAAGTTTAAAAAATAACCAATTATGTTACTAACTAACTTTCATTTTTTTAGGTCCTGGCTGGATTAACTGTCATCAACCGCTTTAGCAACCGTCAACAAATGGATTCTCGAAGACACATATGTTTTTGTGATATTAGACTAGTTTTTTTATTAAAAATGATTACTTAGTTTTGTTACGTTTAATATATTTTTTCTTCATTGTATATGATCATAAAAAAATATTAGTTTTAATAAAATATTGTTAATTTAGATTCAAACTTCTTTTCCTATAAAAATAATTCACTTAAATTCAATTTATATCGTTAATCCTTTGTTATAATAATTATATGAACTACATTTTTATTGAAATTGTTCAAAGTATATAAAAATGAATATATGTTGAAACATTATGTCGACACTTAAGGTTTGAAATAAGAACAATACAAATTTAAAATAATTTATTTAACATATTTTAATTTAAAAGACAAATAAAATAAGTATTATTTTTGAAAAATAGCTACTATACAGGAATGTATAACTACTACTGCTATAATATTAAAATAAATCAAATTTAACTTCAATATAGCGTCTTTTGTAACTTTACATCAAAAGATTAAAATTAAATACATTTGATAGTTTGAGTATTTGGTCTAGTCCAGGACTATTTAGAAAAATAAATTTTCCTTTATGTCCTTTATCACAAATGGAAGAATGAAGATAAATGATATGTTGAATATTCGAATATTTTACTCGCTAATTAAACCCGTGTATTTGTACATGCCGTTTGTTTACGATATTCTCCGATGGTGGTAGCAGCGGCGGAGAATGCACCAAGCCCTATACTAATATTATATACCTAACAACCTTAAACTACGTTTGTATAAATTTAGGCAACTATAACATAAATGTAATTAACTATAATATTTTTTTAATCAAGTCTATAGCAACATCGCCAAGACAGCTGCCTCTTAATCACATCAACAATTTATATTTTATTACTTCATTGGATATTATTAGTTCATGAAATACGAATAAATATGTAGATCCTATTTTAATGCTTCTTTTAATAGTAGAGTTTTGTAGGAGTAAATAATTTATACATTTTTTGATTAGAAATAAAGATCTAAATTAAAATGTGTTTCTCGTCATACTGACTGTTGATGTTCCCCTATCGTTTACCTTTCAATTTTCATTTCATGGTTAAAAAGGGTCATACGCAACGATATCTGAGAGATTGAAACTGTACAATCCTTCGATTCAGTCCAAATCACAACGTGTAGTGCCGGTTTCGATAAAGATCTCATCGAAGAATTGAGACCTGCGATCTTTCAATATGCTGAATATTTTTAACTGCACAGGCCATAGATTTAGACCATTAGACCAATGAAGTAAAGTGAGAGTTTCTTGTCAATCTTTATAAACATATTTGAACTTATTGAACTTATTTAAGACTTATCCTGTATAATTAAAAATTATATCAATGTAATTTATTTGTTATATTAGGTATGTGTAAATTTAACTATGATAGTTACTTTTAATAATAAACATATTTTTAATAAAAAGAGTTTTTAACAACATATTTGTTTGGTACCTACATTACTTGAAATATTTTCATTATTGGCGTCACAAATCCTATATTGAAAGTAAAATAAAATATATGTATTTATATCAATAAACAATATATTGGAATGACTCGTAAACATGCCATGTTTTGCACATATCTACTATTACTCTGTATTTCTTATTATGTTTCTACAACGTTTTAATGTGATATACATTTCATGATAATAATTTAATTGTTTTTTTTTTTCTTAAAATATTAGTTTATAGCCATA
Source organism: Sitophilus oryzae (assembly GCF_002938485.1). Classification (NCBI taxonomy): domain Eukaryota; kingdom Metazoa; phylum Arthropoda; class Insecta; order Coleoptera; family Curculionidae; genus Sitophilus; species Sitophilus oryzae. The sequence goes on along the minus strand of NW_022146891.1, from coordinate 30,032 downwards.
TGTTTTTTTTTTCTTTCTTGGGTATGAGTTTATACAGGGTGTCCCCGGAATAAGTGCAAGTATTATAACTGGTAGTATATTTCGGCCTCAGAAACACGCCTATGAGTTTTTATTTGAAAAAAAAAAATTTGAAAATTTGGAATTTTTTGAAAAAAATTTTGGAATTTTTTTTAGTTTTATGTTAAAAAACATAATTTCTTGATAATATGGCAACATATTATGGTAGTAGCACAGATAACACATAATCCAGATGGCTATTGCTTACGGAACAGCATGTTTTCGATGAGACAGTTCCCTATTAATGACACAGAGGGCGCCTATAGCCAAATCTAATAATATTTTTAAAACGAAGGAATTTGGAGTCACGCCACGGCCACGCGATGTGAAGCCGGTTGTTCACATTTATAAGCAAATTCCTGGTTAAACCCAGGGAAAATGTATATTCGGACTTTAATACTAGACAATTGGATATGAAAATACTAGTCGCAGTGGATGTTTGAAAGTCAGAATTTCTAGATGCATATGTATGCTATTTATAGCCATGAAACTTATAATTTAGATTTTATTTTTATTATTTGTCTCTTAATATTCATTAGCTGAAAATAAGGGTAAAGGTTATCTATATAGTAATAAATAAAATTTGGCACATAGGTTCCTTAAGTGATGTAAATGAGCACTAAGAAAGGATTTTTTGAAAATTCGACCGCTATGGGGGTGAAATTAGGGATGAAAGGCTGCATAAAAATTTGTTAAAATCTGGTTTAAGAGTATGAAATTTTTCACGAGTGCTGCTTGATTGACGTAATTGAACACTAAGGGGCAATTTTTGTAAATTCGCTCTTTAAGGGGGTGATATGAGGGGTACTTTTGTATACAAAAAAAGCATGTCCTAGGACTACGAAATTTTGCACAGAGGTGCCTTAAGTAGCGTAACTTAACACTTCAAAGCGATTTTAGGAAATTCTTCTCCTAAGGGGTGAAACTGGGGGTGAAATTTTGCATATTTTTTTAAAATTAGTCCGAGGAGTTTGAAATTTGGAAATTGTTAATTAAGTGACGAAAGTGAGTACTCAGAAGCGAATTTTGGACATTCATCCCATAAGAAATAAGGGATGAAAATTGGTATAAAAATTTGTTAAAATCGGTTTTAGAAGTATGAAATTCTGCGTAGACGTTCCTTATGTAACTTAATTTAGCACTAAGAGGCAATTTTAGGAAATTTGCCCTCTAAGGGGGTGAAATAAAGGGTGAACGTTCTGAAAAAAATCTGTCCTAGAAGTATGAAAATTTGCACAGAGGTTCATCAAGTGATGAAAGTTATACTCAGAAGCGAATTTTGGGCATAAGGGATGAAAATATGTACAAAAATTTGTTAAAATCGGTTTTAGAAGTATAAAATTCTTCGCAGACGTTCCTTATATAAGGTAATTTAGCACTAAGAAGCAATTTTTAGAAACTTTCCCTCTAAGGGGGTGAAATGAGGGGTGAACGTTCTGAAAAAAATCTGTCCTAGAAGTATGAAAATTTACACAGAGGTTCCTCAAGTGATGAAAGTGACTACTCAGAAGCGAATTTTAGGCATTCGCCCCATAAGAATTAAGGGATGAAAATTTGTACAAAAATTCATTAAAATCGGTCTTGGAAGTATGAAATTTTGCGCAGACGTATCTTATGTAACGTAATTTAGCACTAAGGAACAATTTTTGGAAATTCGCCCTCTAACGGGGTGAAATGAGGTATGGACGTTCTGAAAAAAAATTGCTTGTTATTGCTAAATTACGTTACATAAGGAACAAACAGAATTTCATACTTCTAAACCCGATTTTAACAAATGTTTGTACAAATTTTCATCCCTTATTTCACTCTCTTAGGAGATTAATGTCCAATATCCATCTGTACAAAATTCCACACTCTGTTCCGGACTGTTAATTTTAACTAACAATTTATTAAAGGGCAACTATATAAAAAATATAAAAATTATACAGGGTGGCGCCTCTCATACGACTCAGAGGCTCCAAGGAGAACGACGAGTTCGTATTGAAATGAAATTTTTTGAGCATATGTAAGTTAATTCTGAGCACGTTTTAAAAATATAGAGAGTTCTACACGGTGTCCCCAAAAAAAGTTTGGAATACCCCCTTTATTAATTAATTTTTAGATTCTAAGAGAAAAATAAAAGTGAGTTTTATTGGGGAAGTATATGACTGAAATGTAAGGTTTTAGACTTACTTAAGATTTTCTAAAAATGAAGAACAATTTTTAAATTTCAAGAAAAACTACCTAAATTGGAATTTACTCTATTGCACTTTAAATCAAATTAAAACCTGACCCATAAAGTTATACAGGGTGAGGCAAAATTAATGCTGAACATTGGTATAACCTGTATAAATCTTTTAATACCCACCCTGTATAACTCCTTTAGTTAATTGAATCACCCAGAATATTATTCCGATATTCAATGGGAAATTCATGTCACTTCAAAATACTATTAAGGTTGCCGGCCTACCCCTGAAACAAACATTTTCCTAGATATTTTCATTTCTATGATTTAGTGTGAATAGATCTTTATTATTTGATAAAATCTAGGGTGGCTGTGATATGTCTGACGTTACTTCAACATAGCTGTCAAATTAGTTCAACTTTAGCAACTAGTTATCATTTTGTGTCAGTTCGTCAGAGTTGAAACAAAAAAAAATCTAAGAAATTTTCCGAAAATAGAAACTTATCTACATCAGAGAGAATTGATATGATTCTATTAGTTAGCTCCTGATTTTATCTAGTCTGGGCTTTTTATTTGATTAACATATATCAAATAAAAAAGCCCAGACTAGAAAGTGTTAACAAAACTCGACCAAACCAAACCAAACTATTGTCTGAAACTGCATTTTTTTACTTACTAAATATGAATTTTACATTGTTTTGTTGATCTTTGAAAGGTGTATAAAGTCGAATCATTTTAGATGGGACATTTAAATTTTATGGGATTTTCGGGATTATCGTACAGTATATTCACTAATTGCATTACCTACTTATAATTTATAACAGTTTATATTCACTGATTCATTTATAATTTGCATCCACTTAATATTACTAGATTTATCCATCGTAAACTTTGCATAGATATAGAAATATAATGATGGACAACTCTTAATGTGTTAAATTATACCGTACGATCGAAAAAAAAACGGCGTCCGATTGGTTTGGAAATGACAATCGGTGACATTCCCCATATAATTTTACATATCAAATGACAGCGATCTTCATTTCATAGCCATCGCTGACGCCGTTTTCTTTTTCGATCATACGGTATATAGTAAAAGCCATCGATCACCATTTCTAAGGTAACTTAACGCCGTATTTTTACATACAAAATGTGCAAAAAATTCTATATGAATGAACTCACAATTTTCTATCCACTTTGTACATAAATTAGGATCTCTTGACGCATGAAACTTAAACATATGTACACGTGATTTCCGAGAAATCCCACAATTGTAAAATTGACACTTATTACCAGACATTTTAATAATAATTATCACTAATCACACAGTTGTAATCAAAGACAGTCAAAGGTATATAGTATATTACCATCACAGATTACCATATATTACCCGGCTTTAAAAATATCCATTAAAAACAAAAGACAGTAACGACATATCTAAATCTTCTATCTTTGTCGCATATGGTTCGTTCCTGTATTATTCTGTGATAAGGGAAGGAATAGAGATTTTCTGTGATAAGTGGTAAAGCTAGGTTTTCATATGTACAAATTTGGCAAACTTTCCAGGAAATTCGGTCATATTTTTATTATAAAATTATGTTATTAAAAGAAATTTATTATAAAAAAAAAATTTGAACGTATATTCAAATTTTAAACGTTTCAATTAATAAAAAACGTAAATCACTTCTAAATTAAATTTAAGAAAAAAAATCAAAATTAATAAAACGTAAATCACTTTTGAACAAATCATTATTTTAATTTCAAATTTATATTTCGAAGTTATATTACAAGTTATTTACTGTTGTCTTATACAGAGTATATCAAGACAAATGCGAAACTTTAAGTGGTGTATTCTTTGTTATTTGTCAACATTTTTAAAATAAGCTGAAGAAGTTGAAATAAACTATTTCTAATATTCGTTAATTTGTCAAAAAACTGGAGCAACGATATGGAAAATATGGATAGATTTGTATATTTAGAACGTTTTTATGACTTGCAATTTTTCCATTAAATTCATTATTTGAAGTTAAAAAAAAAATATAAATCATTATGTATTGGGACCAAAAAAATATTTTAGCAAAGAAGCTGTTCGCCTTAAAAACAGTTTTATTTTCTACTACTGTAAAATATTTTTACAAACGACATATAAAGATAACACAGATGGGAATACATATTATACCGTATGATCGAAAAAAAACGGCGTCCAGTTGGCTGGGAAATGGCAATCGATGACATTTCCCATATAAATTTACATTTAAAATGACAGTGATCTTCATTTCATAGCCATCGCTGACGCCGTTTTTTCGATCATATGGTATATCAATAAAGTATTATTAGAAAAGCTCACTAGATTGTTTTCTAGTAAAAAAGACCTTATTTTGTCACAACAGGTGACATTTTTTTGTTTTAAATCAAGTAGGTTTTAAAAAAACTACAATAGGTAAAAAAGTTTCTAAACAAATAGAATATCCAAATTAATTTATTTCCAATGACAATAATGTGTAAGTTTGTAATTAAAGTTAGTTAATAAGAATAATAGGTGTAGTATATTTCAACATCATTCACTGGTTTTAAAAACATCAAAAAATATGCATGTGTTTTCATAGTATAAATATGAATTGTTCCTTACGTTAGTTCTTATTGATATAAAAGCAAAAAAGTATAAAAATTAAAAGCTGCAATTTTATTAAAAATATGTTATTCTAACACATATTTTTTTAACTGTAATGTTCTAAATTGATCAAAATATAAATGTTATTTTTTTCCTAGGAAAAATAAAACTTCATAACTTAATTTTCATAAATAAATTTATTTCTATAAATTTTATAGAGCAATTTGTATTACAGTTTTATTTCACATATTTTGTAATACTGCTTCGGTGCAGTGCCCCATTGCTATCTGTGAGTTCATTTAAACTATGACGACACTACTGATCTAGAAGATAAAAATGTACCTAAGTACCTTAATATTATCATCAAAAATGACTAATTTTGTAAATTATTACCTATAATGGTTAGATGAGTTGTGAATGTAAACTTCTTTACACTGGTTTCTTGAAGTTAGGTGATATTAATTATCTTCGCATCATCATGGGCTCTAATCAACTGTAGAGTATTCGTTAATCAACCTGAAATATGTAATATTATTTACTTTATATTTACGAAAAATTATCATTTTCTTTTTATGAAAATTTTGAGTTTAAATTTAAATGTGATTAGAATAAATATACCTCAGTATTTAACATTTTATCATAGGTAATATTCTATATATTATCTGTGATTTTATGCTAAAATGTTTAGTTTTGTGAAAATATTACTTACCTATAATATTTAAACGAGTTCCTGAATGTACAATTTGTTTATCACGATGTCAAGTTCTAAATCTTGTATTGGTTGTCTAAAACTGTTTGATTTTGCTTAGTTATATTGTATCCTATATTTTAATAAACAAACTCAAAATCATGTTTATAATTACCTTCATCAGCCTTCATATCATTAAAGTTATTATTATCACTTATCATTATCAGTCATTATGTAGTTATTTGTTTATTTGTTGTTGTTTGTTTTTTAAAGATCATTTTTGAGGTTAATGTCATATGAAACTTTTCGTAATTAGGCAACTGGTAAATGACGTGTGACGATAAATTAATAAAATAATAATGAACGTATTAAGTTAAATATTTATATATTAATTTAACATATCTATTTCATGTTTATAAATTACATAATTTTTAATTTGGTATTTGGTATACCTTTAATTTTATATATTCATAATGAAATGAAATATATTTCGATATAACGTTTGGCAACCACGCAACTGAAGTGCAAGCGACATCTGTGCAAGAGAAGCAAAACCTCCCAAAAAAGTTAGAAAAGAAATCTAAAACTTTCAGATTATTCAAATGTCACTCCAATATTTTTCCAAATTGGAGTGAAATTAGGGTGACAATTTTTAACACGTAAGGAGCCATCTGGATTATGTGTTATCTGTGGTAGTAGATTAAATTTAGATGAAAGAGAATTCAGAAAAGATCCAGTGTTTCTCAAAATCTAAGCAGAAAAGCATTTTTTGTTTAAATTTTCAAAGTAAAATAACTCGGTTATTTTGGACTTATTTGAAAAATGGTAAAGAGAAAAAATGTTTCTTTTGACCAGATCTACAACCCCTTAAAATACTTGCACTCATTTCTGGGACGCCCTGTATAATTGCAAAATGGAAAACATAGTGGGCTTTTTCAGGCCACTTAATTCTAAAAATTATAAAATATCACAATTATTACTTTTTTTCCTTCTTACAACAATAATAAAAATATAAATATATATAAGTTATCATTCAGAATATAAAATTTGTTATGTAGCAGATATAAAAATAAAAAAACATTAAAAATTAATAATATTAAAAGGTACACCACACAATTTTAATAAATAGTTAGTTATATTAGAAAATGCATATATATTAAAATATTAAAATAATAATTCTCATGTAATTTAATTTAATTTTAATAAGTGGTACATTTTTTTCAGTTCGGAAATAGTTTCATTAATTTTTATTGCAATATTTTTTTTTACATAAAAAGGAATATTTCTAGACCTTTATATTAATTATTATGTTTATAAACATATATATTATTAAACCCTTATATTATACAATTTTATTAAGTATCTATTAGTTTTTATTTAATGTTTTACAGAAGTTTCAAGACTCAAAGTTATAAAAAATTCTTATGGGTTTTTTGCCACTGCACTGCAAGAAAAATCTACAAAATAAAATAGTTATTTTTTGTAAACACTTCTGGCGTTAAACCTAAATGGACGCTGCTTGTCAGAAGTTGTGTTTACAGTAATAAAAATTTGCCTAACAAAGAAAAAAATGCTTAATGTTTCGGAAAGTTTTCTCTTTCCGTCCTCGAAAGCAAAAAAATATAAAGAATCAAGAAAAAAACTATTTAAAATATTTAAATTGAACTATTCGAGAACACTTTACTTTTTAAAACAGATACGTCTACAAGAAATGGTTGACGTTTTGTTAAAATGTTTTAACAATTTTCTTTACAATTTACAACTTCTCATTACCTTAATAGTATTTATATATTTGCAGTAAGTTAATAACTGTAAACTATTTATGAATAAATTACAAAATATTATTGTAAATTTCTGCTAGGCTTTATTCTAGGTTTTTAAAGAATTACCTTTGTATTTACCTACATATATGTGAAACATTATTTTTATGACTTCAGCTATTAAACTATCTAATCGAACTATGTAGTTTAAGGTTGATTCTCACTGTACCTTCCATATCAGCTCCCTTCCGTTTACATAAAATATTATATCATGTAAATGAATAGGACAATGCACACTATCCGTTCCGTTTCTTTTCCGTTTCATATTCTTTCCTTCCATACATTATTTTGGCGGAAGGACTGAAGCGTATCGGAAACAGCGTTGTAAAGTTCTTACATTTGTACCAGCTCTGTTAATAATTTGCTGATATTTATTTATTCTTTCAACTCTTAATCAAATCTATTACCTTTTTCAAAGGATTCAAATTTTTAAAATAAAACTTTCGTAATTATATAAATTGTAAAATAAAAAGTATGGAACTGATACGGAACGGAAGCTTACATATATCGTCAATAAAATACAAATACGGGACGGATATGGAATGGATATGGAATGGATATGGAATGGATATGGAATGGAAACGGAAGGTATAGTGAGAATCAACCTTTATTATACATCGTTCAGTAAAAATAATATTGAAATGCGTTTTTTCCATGCTAATAACCATTATATTAAAAAAACAAAAATCAAACTTATATTTTGAAGTTTTAATGTCATCGTTTGGCATTTTAATGAGGGCTACAAAAAGCTTTTCATAATTTTTCGAAAATTAGATAATATATATTAAAAACTATACTTTGGATGGGATTTGATCAAAATCCGTTATTAGTGATGTATTAATAAAAACTGTCATTCAAATTTTAATACACTAATTTTATGGCAGGTCTTTATTTGACCTTTTGTTAAGTATAATTGCTACAATAGGAGTCCCACTTTAATTTTACTATATCTATTACATGTTTTTGCCACCTTAGTAGAGGTTCTATCTACAATCTATATTCTATAATCAATTATATAGAACTTTGTAAATTTCGTATACATAAGGAAGATGTATTTGAATTTTTCCTGAAAAAGTGTGACTTTAGATCTTATTAATTTATTTTTGGATATTTAGTTATTGATTATATTTAAGTTTAAATTTATAATTATACTTTAGTGACTAGAATTTAACTATACAGGGCGAGACTTAAACAAGTGCAAATATTTTCAGGGCTGTTAGGTCTCGCTAAAAAACATATTTTCCCTTTACCGTTTTTCAAATAAGTCCAAAATATCCGAGTTGCACATGTTTCAAAATTTAAAAAACAATGTATTTATTTTAAATTTGAGAGTCATCGGATTTTTCTGTATTTGCATCCTTTTTAGTGCTAATTATGGTAATATCATTAGTAATAATATCATTAAGAGTAAGAAATTATACCGTGGAATTTTTTTTGGTGAACAAGCAGTCCTAAAAAGTACTATTTTAATAAATTTATAACGATACTATTGATGGGTTGTTATTTAACTATCTGTTATTTTATAACAATTATTTAGAAATAACATAACGCAACCGTTACTGCTTTTAAAAAATAACAGATATAAAATAAGGACACGCAGAGATCGAGTGTTCGTGAAACGAAGTCGGCGCTCTGCACCGCCACGAAATTCGATGCTGCTCGAAGCAATTCCAAAAAACAACTAGTATGGATGGAAAACCTATTATACGATCAAACGAACTTACCTGAAGTGAAGTTCGATCGTAATTATATGAGGCGTCCAGTCCGCATGTATTATCTTGAATTTTTCTATACGTAGTACCGTTCCTGCGTGCACAATTTTAAAGCTATAAGCTAAATTCCCTCGCGCTACCAGTCTAGGTGGCCGCGCCGGCCCTGGCGCGGCAGTCGGTATTCATTTTCAAAGATTTATTCATTAATTCAAGCGACCATGGGACAAAACGGGAGGGGTGGGAAGATAATACATTCGGACTGGAGCTCATATTAATTACGATCGAACTTCACTTTCAGGTAAGTTTCGTTTGATGTATAGATTATATTCGCGTCCAGTCCGAATGTATTATCTTTGATTTTTCTATACGTAGATGTTAAAACTATGTTGCAAAAATTATTTCTTTATAATATAAAATATAAAACATTTTTTTTATTCTTTTTGATTTTTTTTTTTTTTTTTTATTAAATATTTTAATATGAATGCACCAACTAAGAATGGAAACCAATTGCTAACCAGGCAGGTCAATACATGGATTTATTACAGGATTGTGAAATATTATCTATACATATTTGTATACTAAGCAGAGACAGAAACCCATAAGATGGCACTTCCATAAAGGATTCTGCCAAAATTGTTCATTTATACTTTATAAACCAGTTAACTCATCCGTGTCGATAGAAATTTCTGTCTCAATGTAGAACTGTGTGGATAACTCGACTATAGTGAGGTTTAACCGATATATAAGTATATATTATATATATATATATATATATATATAATATATATATATATATATATATATATATATATATATATATATATATATATAAGGTGTTTATAACCCTTGCTTAATATTTAAAAGGCCTTACTTTTTAAGCCTTTAGTAAGAATTAAGATTCTCATAATTTATATTTCCAAAAGGCTTTAATTACGTCGATGAATTAAACCAGAGTCATCATATATATTCGGTTTCGATCCATACATTTATGGATATTGTGGACATTGATATACAAGTAGATCCACAGATATTTGATCTGGTGTCAATTTTTTAATCACTAAACCAGGGTCAGCCATACTATTTAATATTTAATTATTTTTGTTATTATTGATATTTTTTTTTTTAATAGAGAACGAAGAAAAAAATGCTTAATTAGTAGCTAATAACCGACATTATTCAAATATAATAATATTAATATTATATAAAATAATATAATATTATATATTATATATAATATATATATAGGAATAGATATATATAGATACTTATATATAGTCCACAATATCCATACATTGGTATGGATATTGTGGACATTGATATAAAATAGACAGACACAGATATTGATGCTGTTGGTCAAAATTTTTATAACCTGGTTAGAAGTTTATTTTATTTGTATTATTTTTTTTAATTAGAGAGAAAAAAGAACAAAAAAAAATGAGATAAAACATGATATAATATTATAGTATAAATATATATATATAATATATTATATTCATATTATAAGTAGTATATATATATTCTATATATAATATTATCGAACTGTGTTGTTCCTCTCCGGATTTTCTTTGTCCGTGAGACAAAGTTTCGTACTACGAGTAATAAGGATTTGTGGGAATATCTATGTAACTCTGCAAGTAGACAGATTCCCACGCGTAGCGTGGGGTGGTGCGTTGTTTTTCTTAAATAATTTTTAAGTTTTTTTTTTTTTTTTTGAAAACTTTTTAGAAGTGTTTTGTATTTGTAAGACTGAAGATTGCAGTGGAATTCATGATCGATTAGAAATTTTTTTATTTAAATCGGTAGATCGGTGATCCGCACTTGTTATAAGCGCTGCAATTCGGATAAAAGATAACGATTCCCGGCGTTTCCGGTGTTGGTGCAAGGGATTAGTTTAAACCCGGAACTTTCGGTTAGAAAAAAAATGAGATAAAAGAGATAACAACCGTGGGCAACTACTTGTGATGGACTGTTGCCGAGAGTTTTGGGGGGCTGCTTGCGGGGCGCGGAGAGAAGGGAAATAAATAATAATGGCGGGCGATAAAAAGGGCATCAGAGGTGGATGAGGGTTAATCAATGAGTGAATTTTGTGTGAGGCGCTGCGGTTGGTGGCATTTTGCAAAAAATGTCTATGTTTGTCTTATTGGAGTTTTTCTAACTCGACAATCGTAGTGGAAGTGGAAACGGGGAAGTTGTTATCCATCTCTATTTAAGCTTAGACTTTTTATAGGCATTTCATTCCAATGCATATAATTCCTATGCCTAGATATCAAGATCATTAACCACCCGGACGTGTATTATATATATATTAATATATATATTATATATATATATATAATATAATATTAATATAATATATATATATATAATATATATATATTATATATATATATCATGGGACTGTTGTCCTCCTGTCCGTGAGACAAAAGTTTCGTACTTTACAGAGAATTGCTTCTCTTTGCGTGAAGAGGGATTTCCTTTTATATGAGATTCTTGCTAGATTTCGCTAAATTCACAGAGTACTATATGGCGAAGTGTTATACAAATTTTCTCCCATGCAATGAAAATATAAGACGGGAAATATTGATGATAAAAATAAAGTACCATAATCCGAAATGTGGGGATTTAGGAAAGGAGAAAAAACAAAGGGATGAGGAATATTGTATAAACATGGGCTGTTCTTCTCCCAGTGTTCTTTTTATAGCGAGACAAAGGTTAGTTACTTTTAGATAATCCTCTTCTCCGTGTGAGAGGGATTCCTTTTTTTTTTAAAAAAGAATATTTTTATTAAATTTACCTAAAATAAAACGCGTTCTAGATAATATTATAATAGCCGAAGTGTTGTTGTCTGTCAATAATTTAATTAAATACAAAAAAATTTTTTTTTATACAAAATTTTTTTTTTAAATTTTAGTGAATGCCCTTCTCCGTGTAAAAGGGATTCCTTTATAAATGACGTTCTCGGTCTCGTTATCAGTAGAGTAGATATTCAAACGGGACACTAAAAGACGACAATTTCAATCAAGTGATAATCTAAAATTATTTAGTTTTAGAACGCGACGCGCACCTGCGACATTCACAAGAGGAAGAACACACAGTTAGACCCCATAAATATTAGAAACTCGTTCCTCGGCGAGAGACAGGCACGGACTGAAGGCGTCGGGTTACTGCAGAGATTACGCAAGCCCCGTCAGTGCGTTGTAGAAGACAAAAGCGTACATAGATAAACCCGATAGTGGAACGCGAAAACCCGATATATTCAACAGGAAACCTCCCCAAGACATTTGTATTTTAAAATGGGCTTGTAGTGTATTCAAGAAGGCAGGACAGTCGTTATCTTAAGGGTGTCACCTATTCATACACAGATCGAAACACAGGTCCATGCAACATTAAAGGAAGAGAGAGGAAAATAACCAAATCTAACGGTTTGTGCATTTTGTTGGGGGAAGGGCAAAATCCAAAGAGGACAACAGAACTCATTAATTAGAAATTGCGAGACGGGACTCTTTCCGATGATGATACGATTCTTCTTCCGGGAGCAGAACGAATTCGAGGGTCTTTAGCCCAAAATGATTTCTTGGCTTTCCAGCACAGGGGACAGAAACAGTCCATCATACTTTTTATAAAATCTTGAGGAATTTTTTAAGTCTCCGTCCCTAATATTACCCTGTAACCAAAGGAGTCATGGCATGTCGCCTATCATCTCCTGTGTCATAATTGTTTTAAGATGAAAGTCCGTGCGGCGGCGGCCATAATTTTTTTCGATCAAAGTCATTTTAACTAATAAAAAATCTGGTGTTTCAATAATTTACATGAGTCGTCGTTAGACTTAAATATTCTTTTAAAAGGAAGAGAAAAATATTCATAAATTATATCATGGAACAAAATATGGAGCGGTTTGTTAATAGATACCGGACTCATAGTCCTAATGTGGTTGACGGTATCTTGTACGAAAGGTATCAACTATTTTTTCCTCTGAAAGATTTTCAAAATGAAAATTCATGAGGAAGAGAGGCGCCAGGGTCTCGGTTGATTCCGGATGGATGGATAAGGATTTTTACGCCGCGAGTGGTTTCGCAGCAACGGACTTGCTTAGGAGGGGAAAAAAACACACATTACAACAAACCCAACGGAATGTATCCAGATATTTGTGACAGATATTCGTATATGTCTTTACCTTCCTTCTTGGAAAAAGAAGGGGGGGGGGGGGGTGATAATGAGGCAACGAGCAGCGGGCCATTTTCATTGGTGTACCACCCTTTCCAGGTTTGCCTAGCTATGCCAGCCTACACTAAAACGGGATCTTTAGACGGTTAGACCGCTCGCAGTCATTTAAAGGTAATGAGCAAACGTTCGAGCTGGGTGTCCAGCTTAAGATAATAATACAATAACTGAATATGTATAGTAAATAATAAAGATGCTAAATATCCTATGATTTCATGAGTACATTATGTAGTGGTGTTGGTGTGTGTTATATAATATAAAGAAGAGGAAGGGCGAAAGAAAAAAAAACGAAAAACAAAAAAAACGTCTCCTCATTTCTCTATTTTTGGCTAAAGAAAACTTCTAATGGAAATTGTAAGTTTTATTGTCTAATCTTAAGACACGGTAACTGATGGTCTATTTTCAAAAGGAGGTCCTTCTAATGATAACTTGGCTGTTAAATGCCTAATGTTGTTTATGTGTAAATCTTTTTGAACTTGTCAATTATAGTTGGAATAGTCTCACCATCTTAATTTAGAGTTTATTATTTCCACATTTCGTCTATATAAAGCAGTGTTGTGTTGTTGGCCAATACTACTTTATAACATTTTGGACAAAGTGCAGACTTTGTGCAAATTATATGACACATAAAGTTAGTTTTTTTTTTCATTACATTATAAAACAAAAAAAAAAAAAAAATATATAATATAGTATTGTTCTTCTTTCCTCTAACTACAATAACATTTTCGAAAGAGATGATTTATAATAAACCCATTCAATGTGAACTTTCGCAGACCTTGAATTTTTTTTCCTTAATTATCTGGATTGTATATTATAATATATATAGGCTATATTTAATAATATATATATAAATTAATATAATTATATTATTATATTTTATTATATATGTAGATTATGATAAATTTTATATATAT
>NW_022146891.1:0-2809 GCF_002938485.1 Sitophilus oryzae | reverse complement strand
TGGCCCCTTGGAACTTTCATTATTACTGTTTCCAGTGTCGCTAGGGGGTTTCCCCACAGCTTCACCGTTGATGTTTTTATTACTATTATTAGCAGATCACATAGTGTTCCCATGAGTCGCTAGGGACAGTCGGTCCACTTCTACAGAGCCTCTCATGTAGAAGTAAGGGGTAAAATACACTGGGGTGCCCCCCGATGCCCCAAGGTTGAGGCTGTCCGTAGCCCCGCTCGGTATCGTTATATGTCTTGGTGCAATTCCCTGGCGACGACACTACAGTCAGGGACAAGACGATGAGTGAGATGCTTCTTAGACCAAGCCAAGTGCTAGGGGGGATTCCCCCCAGCACCTGACCAGGAGCTTCCCCACCAACGACAAGGTCTTGCATCTCCTAGGGGAAGATTTCTGTATTAACAATATAGTTTTAATGCGTAATGTTATCCAATTCAATAATTTATATAAAAAGGACTAAAAATATTTTAATGTATCGTAATAGCAATCAATATAATTAGCAATCTTAATGAAACTTGAACATCTGAAATTCTGTATCAATATTTTTAAATAGTATAAAAATGTTGATACAGAATTTCATAAATATTTTTATATCTTATCTGTTTTTCAACATTAAATATATTATTTTATACAATAAATATTTTATATTATTACCATTTTATATTATAAATCACTTTATTAATATTTACTGATTTTTATTACTTACGTAAATATAAAACTCAGCATTTAAAGGATAATATTAAGTAAATGAAAATCAACGTTCATATATAAAAAAACTGTATTGATAAGAAATAATGTTTTTGTCAAACATGCTTATTACTAAACTACAAATGATATAATTATAACTAGCGTAAATATCAGTCAAATACAAATAAAAAATGAAATTAAAAATATATCACAGAAATCAATAGTACCTAAACAATATGCTTAGAACAAATACATTGATCTTACGATATATTTACCAATAAAATTATTAAATCACTAGACGTTGTCATCAATTCTTCTTATATTTTACAATATTTCCACTAAGAAAGAATCCTTTTGCTGCAAATCCATCCAATCTAAAGAATCTGAGGTTTTCATCTAGTCTTTTTTTAAAGGTTTCATATTCTCGGCTGCTTTCTGCTTTTAGAGCTCTTTTTACAGGCGAAGAAGTTCTTTGAATTGCTTCCGTTGGCTCTTGCGGGACGATATCTTCATTAACACCTTGGTTGTTAATTAAATAATTAACTGACTGTAGTTCTTCACCATTCGGATGCAGCGAATACTCGTTGTGATAAATTTGCATCTGCATTGCAAAATTAGTGTTATTTGTAGATGACCCGTTCTCGAAATAAATTGGCTCGTATAAATTATTGTTGGCCATGATGTTGCCGTTGACACTTGTCTTGCGGTAATGATTATATTCCTTTAGGCGTCCGCTTTATATACTGTTCGACTACCTGCAATAAATAATTCAAGTCGTTCATTGCGCGATCCTATTGGTCGGTTAATGACCCAATGGTATCGACTAGCCAGTAATCGTTGTATTGAATATTCCTAGAGAAGGTTATTTCTATGACTATAAAATTTTTATTTAAAAAATCCACTATTTACAAAATTGGTGTTTGTTTTCTATTTTAATACATGGTAGATCGCTTGAAATAAGTAGCATTTATTTGTAAAAAAATATTACATAGATATATACATTTATGTAATTTCAAGAACAGTTTAGTTATGTAAAATATTTACTATGAAAATATATGAATAGTAATTCGAATCGAATCAATTAGGACCTAGAACAAGAGAAAATAGATTACATATTATTGGTTTGTATTAGTTTAGATCATTTTATTAAATTTATATTTGCTAAGGTCTTGTAGAGTATTTTGATATATGTGGTATCTTTTGTTAAGTTGCGAAATTATTGTTGTTGCGACACATTTAATTATTTATGGCAACATTATACAGTGATATTAACTAACGTAAACTATCCCCTAAATTAACTCTACACTATCCCCGAAATGTTTTACTTAATATTTCGTGAAACATTTCGCACACGAAACATTCCTTAACTGAATTCTTTTAATTGCAAAACATTATAATATGACATAATTGTCTTCAGATTATTAATTAAAGACGCATACCATATTTTATTTTTTACTGAACACGATGCTAATGATTGGGTATTCAAAAAAAGAGCCCCAAGACTTTCTTTCTACATTTATTAAACCTAACCCATCAATTTTCGAGCCCATTTTATAATTAAGCTCGATTTGTTGTCTTTTTACTCTATATAAACACAGTTTAAAGAATACTGTAACAGTCAAATTTCCTCGCAACGACCTCTGTGTGCTAGCTCATAAAATATCGCAAATAGCTATTATTTTTGCATCATGTTTACTATAATTTTATTGTTAAATATAATTTTATTTAAATTTTACCATTATGCAACCCGATATACACCGCGCTATAGAGCCACAGAATATTGTTACTGGATGCCGCCCAGCATTAGAATTTTTGTCCATCTCTCTAAATCTTTGGTAATCACTTGTCCCTTGTCACTGTTAGATCAAATCAGATGTTTTTGGATTTATTTATCCTTTGTTTTGGTTATTGAAATTTTATAATTATCAGATAAAATTTCGTAGTTAAATTGGTTATTTTTGATGTGGATCGCAGTGTGCAATTCGTTCATTTAATGGTGGGAAGTTCGTTGTAAATGTACATTTACCGGATATGAAATATGACAATGAAAAATATTCTAGAACGTCGTTTTTTATTTATGCCTTTTTGTGAGTTGGACTAGTCGAAATATATA
>NW_022146890.1:0-5535 GCF_002938485.1 Sitophilus oryzae | reverse complement strand
AATTTGACTGATACAATTTTTGAATTTGAATTGTTTTTAATGATACTAACAATTTTAGTTCAATTTTTAATAAAATTTATTTAATATTAATAGAAATCCAAAAGATTTGAAACCTCTTTTAGCGATTTATAACATTCTCAAATGAATTACAGGTGCCCTTATTTTCTATGAAAATCACACGGCTTTTTTCATAGTCGCTGCAGTTGCTATAGCTATAAAAAACTAATTTTTTCAGGTGTGAAAATTGTGACACACGCTAAATGGACTTGATTTTTCGTATGTCTCGAAGTCTGTGGACCTTTTTGTATGCCTCGATAACATATTGGTGCAGATTATTTTCACCCAAACAAATAATAACCCAAACTATACATTGATGTGGATTGTCTATGAACTCTTTCTGAAGGTCACAGAAACCTGAACGCGTAATTCGGTGTTCTTTCGCATCTGTTATAGGTATTTTGTAGTTGTATATAAGAAACCTTATTTATATAAGGACAAAAATGAAATACCTATGGAACATTGGAAACCGACTTTATGCCACGAAGGTTTTTGCAGTTCACTGTTCGCATTGCATAAGTTAATGCCACTTTCTCACATTATCAGGGGTTTGAGTAAATAAAATTTAAATTGAACTTACAAGATAGCAATAATTAGTTTGAAAATGGATGCTTTAAACACTGTTCGGTATTCTTCAATGCGGGCGGTTTAAATTTTAGTTTAAGATTTTATAATTTTCGAAGATTCTGACATTTACAAGAGAAAATTCTTTCTGTTATTGTTTACGATTGTTCTTAGCAACCTATAAGATTTGATATATAGATTATAGATATATAGAGATTAAGAAATTATACCGTGGGGAAATTTGCGGTGAACAGGCAGTTCTAAAAAGTTTTCGAAATATATACAGGGAAATTTATAAGAAAATGCCTGATTTTCAACATCTTTTTTTGCGAAAAAAACTCATAGACGTGTTCCTGGGGTCGAAATATACCACGCCTTAAAATATTTGCACTTATTTAAGGCTCACCCTGTATAATATTATGTCAGTGTAAAATATTTTTTTAGATACGCCTATGAGACCATGTGAAAGAACACAATGGTTTCAAAAATCATTCATCGTCAAGAGGTACAGAAACGACATGATGTCGATGCTTCCCACGGTTTAGATGCCTACACATCTTCAATACGTGACAAATGAGTCGATTGAACATTTCATGTAAACACTGTCTATGTATGAAAGAAATCCGCATCGAAACTGGGAATGGCAAATAGACTTTGATAAACAGTCCCGCAATTTTTTTGCGAAATGTAAAAAATTTCAAAAGAAAAATTGTCTTATACAGGGTCCGACAATAGTGCGTCGAGCATCTGTAATACAAAATAATTTTTCTTTGTTTTTTTTCAATGGAACACTTCATATATTATTTTCTTCTTAGATTTAAAAAATGAACAATTTTTGTATTTGAAATATTTCAAAATTTTTAATGATTTGGTACCAATCAATTACACGGATCTCAGATTGTTCGACGCCCAGTGTTGACACGTCGACTAGAAAGATTAAAAAGACGACTAAAGATTTAAAAACGACTTGAAAATTTCAGATTAAAAGTAAAAAAAACTTATCTAACATTAGAAAACGGGACTTCGATAGATAGCATATCAATGTTATAATTAGGTTAGAACGTCGTTTTATCGCTTTACTTAAAAGCGTAATTCTACACTTAACAACACTTCATTTCACTGCGATTCTTGATAGCACTACACTTAAATACCTACGTGTATTGGGTACAAAATACAATCATACGCCATCTAAATTATTTATGATTATTTTTTTCAGAATTTAAGTTTAGAAATTGTTTTTCTATTGGGTGTGTATGTGTTTGTGTAACGACATGCTGGATAAAATACTGTTAAATTCTCATCCAAAAAGTAAGCACCATCAAAATATTTATATGTTATAACTGTTGTCAAAAGCTTTTTAATATTTTCCGGAAAATAAAAAATTTTCAAAGGTTTTTTTTGCAAAAAAATCCATGCACGTGTTTCTGCGGTCGAACTATACTACCAGTTAAAATACTTGCACTTATTTTTGGGACACCCTGTCTGATCTTAATGTGTTAAAACCTGCATCACCTCGAAAATAAGGTTATTTATTTTACTAAGATGCATTCGTTCAAACAACAGTCAAATAAACCGGTGTATCGTAAAGCAAGGTAACTTTTAAGTGTTCCCCAGGCCAAAAACACTATTAAATTATTTAAGGAAACTGGGAATCGACAAACGAGCCAACTACTTACCGGAAGGAAGTTACATTGGCTCTGTCCATTAATTTATTGCAGAGTACAAAGCGCAGCCCGAAAACTCTGTTATTGCAGTTAAATTACTTCTCGCTAAGAAAATTGTCTACTTCGGGAAATTTATTTTAAGGAAAGTTCGGAACGGGTAGTTTCGCACTATTTATATTTTGTTTCAATCTCTTCGAAAGCAATTTAATTATTTATTTTGTTCGGTGTAGGGTTTTTCTTTCTTGTAAATTTGTTGAGCTCTTTGATCTATAATATTTATATATACGTTTTTTCATCTTAAATGTAATTATATCTACTATCTTTTATATTTTTGACATTGGTATATAGCTTCTAAGTGAATAAGTATGAAACAATTATTGAGCTTGTGATTTATATTTAAACCAAAATCAAAATATAACTGACGATTTATAGGTGAATATTGTCGATAGTATTTTTTCGATCATACGTACATCATACTTATCCGTTTTTAAACCTTAACTGGTGCTATTAGACTTTAATAAATAGAAGCACTGAATTTCCAGGAATTTAAATAGTTGTGGCGGCGGCCGTACAGCTATGTTCAAGTGATTTAGTGTTGTTCAAAATGATATAAAGGGGCGATCCCAACAAATTTCTAGTTTTTCTTATATTGTAGCTTCTGGGCCCGCTGGATCCAGTATTAGTGTAAGTGTAACATTTTTAAGGACATATAGTAAGTTTTTGTTTACAATTATGCTTTATTTGCTGAGTTTTTAATTGTTAAGTATAGGCTTTATTATTGAAAAAATTGTAAAATAATTGATATTTCTATTAAGATTTCGAAAAGTAACATTTAGTTGTTTTTTTACTATGAGGGCTTCTGATAAACCTTATTTGACGAAGAATTGGCTGGACTAATTGAAGATTGTGTTTCTTGGCAGGATAAGAAAGATGCTAATCCATTGAAGGAACCTGACATTATAGTATAAGAAAAATGTTTTGGTAATGTTCCAAAACAAATAATATATACCGCAGACAACAGCAATTTTAATAAAAAAGACCTAGAAAAATTTAGCGACCACGATTCAATTAGTGATCTAGATAGAAAGTCAAGTCAATAAACCAAAAAGGACTTTCAAACAAGTCTCAACCATCGAAGGAGTTGAAGAAATTTCCCAAACATCAATAACTTTAAATTTAAATGTCATTGTTTTAAGAAAAACGGGTGGTATGGTTAGGAAAAATCTAAATATGAGTGGTGAAAATATGCCTCCAGTCACACTGAAAGGTTTTTCCACAATATTATTACAAAAGTGCGTCGTTTGCGTGGTGCAGTCATTCAGAATCCACAAACCAAACCATTTGAGGCATTGGTGTTACTTTTTACAAAAGACATGGTTGAAAGTATAGTGACTTATACACATAGGAAAATCGATACTTAATCCCCGAAGAATCCGTTCTATAGATGCTAATGTGCTCGGAGTGGTTTTAAAAAGAAGCGACAAGTTAAAGAAACAGGTATAGCAGCTGCCCAAAGAGTAAAGATCTAAAAAC
Source organism: Sitophilus oryzae (assembly GCF_002938485.1). Lineage (NCBI taxonomy): Eukaryota > Metazoa > Arthropoda > Insecta > Coleoptera > Curculionidae > Sitophilus > Sitophilus oryzae. Next base: position 1,717 of record NW_022146890.1, on the reverse strand, counting down.
CAGCAATCACTGCTTTGAAATGCGTATGTACTATTTCCCAAACAGCATTGTTCCCAAACAGCATTTAGTTATTTTTATGTGTATTTTCTACTTATAGTATCATTTACGATAATTTTTCATTTTTAGTATAATTACAGCCTCAAAATTACACAGATTCTGGGTCTCTGGCATTTTTAGAAAGTAAACGATAAAATTGAAATAGCACCAGTTACGGGTTATATTACACCTAAAATAATATACATGCATACACACATACTGCCATTACTCGCTGACGAGTATTCGACACGCATCAAAAGATGGTCACGCAAGGTGTTTTCTTTCATGAGCTTTTCTGTGACTGAAAAGCCCGATACGTGATGTTATTTGCCTACCGCACTCCGGACATTCAAAAATCTTATTGCTTTGTTGCCTCTTTACTTTTTGGTTGTCGCTGTTAACTGAGTTTACAATTCTTCTCCATTGAGTTCTATTGTGAACTGCTTCTTTCCAATGATTCTGCATGTTAATCCCCTTTAAGCTTTCGTGGAAAATGTCCTTGTACCTTTTGAGTTGTCCACCTGGCCTCCTCTTACCGTCTACAAGCTCACCGTAGAGCAGCGATTTTAGTATGCGGTTTTCTTGCATTCTGCATACGTGACCAGCCGCATCCCTTAATTGTGTCCAGCCTTGTTCAGCTTCCAAGATTGAAATTGAAGTTATCGGTGGAAGTGATTCTTTGATGGCTTCCAGGAGGGCGTCGGCGGTATTTTTTGTCTCGTGTGGATGTTTGGGTTTTAACTGGATTTTCATTTTTGAAATTAAAAGTCGGTGGTCAGTGCCGCATTCGGCATCTTTTCTGGCTTTCGTTAGTCTTACATCTTTTAGATGCGTCCTTCGAACGATTACGTGGTCCAATTGATGCCAGTGACCTGATCTGGGATGTTTCCAGGTACCTTTAAACTTGTCCTTCAACATGAATCACGTATTGGTGATGCATAGATTATACTCTGTGCATGTTGTTAATAAGCGTTCACCATTGCTATTTACGTTTCTCATTCCATGTTTTCCCAATACGTCAGACCATATTTCCTGTTGTCTACCGACACGAGCATTAAAGTCACCTAGCAGTATGATTCGTTCGTGCTTTGGAATTCGTTGGAGAGCATTTTGTAAGGCTTGGTAAAATTTATGCTTATCCTCAATTTTAGCGTCTAGGGTGGGAGCGTAGGCACTAATGATGTTGACGTAAGATTTGTTTGATATGGGGTACCTTAGGGTCATAAGACGTTCGGAGACACCAATAGGTACTTCTGTTAATTTGGTGGCGATTTCGTTTTTGATTGCAATGCCTAGGCCATGAATTCTCCTGTGTGTTGCGGGGTGACCTTTCCAAAAGAATGTATAATGCTCCTCAGTGAGACTACCCTCATCCGCGAAGCGGGTTTCGCTAAGAGCGGCAATATCTATATTTAATCGGTGGAGTTCCTGAGAGACCAGTGCTGTTCTTCTGTCTGGTCGATTTAAATTTATCTTGTCCATTACAGTGCGGACGTTCCAGGCCGCAAACGTGAAACATTGATGTTTTTTGTTTCTCCGATGATACGCTCGAGTAGGCCCCCCTCCCGGAGATCCGATTGAGGGGGTATTTTACCTCCGGATGATGATTTTGTCCCACTCGAATGTTCCATCATTGATGTGTGTTAGCTGCGTGAAAAGGTTTAACTGTAACGGTTACGCT
>NW_022146889.1:0-7967 GCF_002938485.1 Sitophilus oryzae | reverse complement strand
AGGCCACAGCAATGTGGTGGGCAATCAGGAAGCAGACAGACTCGCCAAAGACGGGGCCAGGGGAGAGGCCGTGGCAGATGACCCACCACTTGTGACGATCAACTCACTGAAGGAGACTATAGGAACTGCCATCAAAGCCAAGCAGCAAGAGACGTGGCAACACCGTGAGGACTGCGCTACAGCTCGAAGACTATGGCCAGTGGTAGATAGCAAAAAGACAAAACAACTACTAGAGCACAAAAAGGACCTAGTACGCATAATTGTAGGTGTCGTCACTGGAAACTGTCCCACGAGGGTAAACCTCGTAAGATGGAAAGTTTCCGACGAGGACTACAGCAGAGAATGCGGAGAGGAAGAAGAAATCATAGAGCACCTGCTGTGCCACTGTCCGGCACTGGAATACCGACGCTTTAAAACTTTAGGGCAAGGTTTTTTGGAGGGACTAGAGGAAGCAGCAGAAGCCAAGATCAGCGACATCGGGAACTTTGCAAAGAGCTGGAAGTGATTTAACGCAAAGAAAATGAGAGGAAGGTTTGGTAAAACAATACAGGGGTATCGCAATGGGCCCAAGGCCTCCGAGTGAGGGATCAAATATGATCCCAAACCCCAGCAACCTAACCTAACGTAACCTAGTATAATATTTCTAAATGTATTAGTTATATTGTGTTATGTTTTTATAGGCATTTGCATCTTTAATTGAAAATGTTAAGTTTTTTTTTCAAATTTAGTTAAGTTGGTTGATTTGGTTTTTTTTTCGCTTGTGTTCATTATTTGTGTTCATGTTTACTTTCTCTTGACTTAATAACTTGATATCATTTTCATCTAAAACTCAATTTTTTATCGTTTTTATTTTTGAGAACCACTCCTTGCTTGCTAATTGACGAACTCCACATTCATTGAACAAAATATTTTAGTACGGTTCCGGAAACTCTAATTAATACTACCAGGTTCGTTCTATTAGGGTTCAGATCTAATCCAAACCAAACCAGAACCGCGCCTCGGTTACAATAATTAAAAACTATTTTTTTGTTACGTGAGAAAGTCCTTTGATACTTTCTAGCAGTCGAAATCAAATTCTTCCAAAGTAATGATGCTATTTCTTATTGTTCTTCGTTCTTTTCTCTTCTGAAGTTCCTATAGTATTTATTATGTTATTTTCTAATACATATTTGCATTTTTAATTCAATTTTTTAGGGCTCTTGTCTCAAATTCAATTAAGTTGGTTTATGCTGTTTGATGTGAAATTTAAGTTACCTACCTATACTTCTTTCTTTACTGTTGTTCATGTTTGTGTTCATGTTATTTTTTTTATGACTGATTATTTAATAATTTGAAAAAATCATTGAAAAACCATCCCTTGCTTTCTGATTGATGGTACTGCACCACCATTGAACAAAAATTAGTCAGTACCGAAAGTACCGAAAAAAAAACAGAAAATCCCAGTTCCCAAGAGGCGCGGTACCGAAATTCTCGGTTCCGCAAAACAGCTCCGGTTACGGAAACCCTAGTTGGCAACAATGAATTTAAAAATCGCGCACTCAATTACGTAACTAAAAGTTTAATTGATATGAAATATAAAAGTAAAATGAAAGGAAGCGTGTCTTGTGTAGATACACTTCCATGTATAAAAATGTCTATATCTATGTGGCGGATTCATCTCTCCAAAAAAATCCTATATGGGTATTTCGCCACTGCACTACAAGGTGTTATAAAAAGTTTATATGATAGGGCAAAAATAATATGTTCAGACGACATTTCACTAAACAGAGATATAAACCACATAAAAAATACATTAATAAAAAACAAATATCGACCATATTTTATTGACAAAACATTAAACGAAATACAAACCCCAAATCAACACAATGATAACAATACACAATATATACAACTTACAATTCCATACATACGAGGCGTTTCGGAAAAAATAAGAAGGATAGGAAAACAATATAACATACGAACATCTTTCAAAACACAAAATACACTTAGATCCATTTTATCACATACTAAACCAATGAATACAGAACAACAAACAAAAAATGTAATATACCAAATACCATGTGAATGCGATAAATTTTAAATTCGTGAAACATCTAGACCCCTAAATGTTACAATTAAAGAACATAAAGATTATTTAAGAAAGGGAGATTTTCACAAATCTATGATTTGTCAGAATTCAAGGGACACAGGGCACAGAATAAATTTTAATAATGCCAACGTAATTATAATGAAAGAAGCGAAAACCTCTAAAAGAAAAATAATAAGGCTTTTTTAATACAATCTAATAAAAATAAATGTATTGCTCATTCATCTGTAGATGTTAGTAATGTATGGCAATCGTTTCTTTGATTTTAAAGAACATAACATAAATAAACATAACATACGTAAAATTTAAAAATAATCATACAGAAAGTTTGGGGCTTTTTGGTTTTACCTTATTAACCCATTAAGGCCCAAATGCAAATTAATAATAAAATACCCAATTTTATTAGAAAAAGTAACTCAGTTGGGTGTAAGTAATAGTTAGAAATATAAAAAAATGGCAATCTGGGCTTTTAGGAATGCAATATGGCGCCGTACTCAAATAAGTACACTGGGCTAATGGGTGTATAAAAATACTACTCCTTTAATACTACAAAACTATATCTATTTAAAGTATTTTTAACAAAATAAGTGAAAATATACTAGTTATTTTTGTTATACCTATACAAATAAAAAACTTAGGTCATAAATAAAATATTTTTAAGTATGATATTTCTCAAAACACTCTCTTTCTACGCAAAGTGTAACAATGCACTTTTTACAACGCCATCTAATACGCAAATGGCACACGCTACATCTAAGCTGTTTCTCAATCTTCTCTGGGAAGTGACCAACATTGTCATATCTCACAGCACCAGGAACTTGACATGGTCGATTAGTTTTACGAGTTTTATTGTTCAAGCGGAGATAATACCGAGCAACATATCTTGTAAAGTCAAGAAGGCTAATTTTTTCTTCCGGCGAGGCACAAATTTGATGTAACTTCCAGGAATTTGTCATGGTTACATTGACCATATGAGTGAATAAACACCACCACCATTTCTTGCCCCTTATGCTTATTCTGTAAGTATTTGTTGCCTGGTCATTCAAGTCAACGCCGCCCATTCCAGCATTATAATTTTGAAAAACCAAAGGTTGTTGGACCGTAGTTATCTCCTTTTTGGCTCGCGACCATCGCTTGACGTAGTTGAGAGGTTCAATAAAATCGTGATTACTAGCCATTGAGCAAACACTATTGTCTTTCCATTTCACAATCAGTAAGTTATTCTCACAGTTAAATCTATAGTCGTATGTGCCCCTTTCCTCTTTGTCCATCATTTTAGAAGACTGAATGTTACAATTCTTCTGCCGATTTTCACGAATAGTGCCTGTAGCACGTATACCTTTAGCTGTCAATTGGTTCATGAGACGAAGAGTGGTAAAAAAATTGTCAAAGTACACTATGTGGTCAGCTGGGTTGTCTAGATGTTCTAGCAATGAAATTACCACATCAGCACCAAGACCAAGTGATTGCCCCTTCTTCTCACTGTTTTTGCCACAATAGGTGTCAAACGCGTAGCAATACCCGGTTGAACTGCACAACATCCAATCCTTGAATCCGAAGCGGACTGGTTTTCCGCGGATAAATTGTTTGGCGGAGTGGTGCCCAAAATATTTCACCATTGCTTCATCCACGCTCAGAGATTTATGAAAAAATCCCCACTGTCTAAAATTTTTGTTCAAAATGTCCATAAGGGGCCGTAACTTGAACATTTTATCATTTTTATTTATTTTATCATTATCTGCAAAATGTAGGTATCTTTTTATTTCTAGAAATCTATTGCGTGAGATAGATCCCGAAACAATTTTGACACCTAAATCTTCATCTAAAGACCAATACATCCTCTGTTGTGGCAATTTGTGATACCCAGAGAGCAACAAAATTCCAATGAAAATTTTCATTTCTTCCATGGTAGCAAAAAAATCATGATTATTTTTCTGTCGAGAGTAAATAATTGATTGCTCTATCATAAGTTGGAACACATTATCGTCAAACAGTTTCTCAAAAATTTGCACTGGATTATAGCCACGTAAACTTTCCTTTACTTTTTCTAAACGATCATTAGCGCCATTTTCTGTGTCACGTGAGAAAACATAAACCGGCTCAATTTTCTCCCATACAGGATTTCTCTCTTCGGCACGAGGACGCTTGCTGACAAATATTGATAATGGCTCGTCGTCACTGTCACTCCATTCGTCTGTATTGCCAAAATTTACTTCAATATATCCGGGCACATCGTTTGGAATATGGCTTTCCATAATATTATCATCATCAAACTCTTCTTGATCGGTGAGAACATCCGGTTCTGGTGGCAGGACTATTACATCAGCCTCGTCTTCGTGACTCTCAATTGCATCCGCAGCTTCTTGCAATGTAGAAAATATTTTTCGACCATAAAAACTTGTGGTCGTTATTGGTTGAAAGTCGTCATCCATTTCTGAAACAAAACGTAGCTTGAAATTAAAAATTCATACTTGAGCCCACTGTACTCATTTGAGTACATCCGTGTTTGGCGCTGATTCACGTTTCAGGAAATGAGGTTATGAATCTATGGCTAATTTTTACCACTTGTTTAATACATATAAAATAGATATTTGGCGTAATTTGTCAATAATTATACAAATAGCCTCCTAAATATATTATATTCACTTTACTTACCAGGTTCAAAAATAAGTCATATTTTAAAACTGTAACTAATCTTTTCAAAACACACCAATACCTGTCAACTATCAGTAAACACTGCCCAGAGATTAATAAAATATGGCGCGATAGCTAACAACTTAATATATTGCCCATCAGATGGCAGAGTTTGTCCAAAATAACTGTACTCATTTGAGTACGGCGGGCGTTAATGGGTTAATAATTTTATCAGTCATTTTAAGAGAACGTCAACGGTTTCTTGTAGACGTATCTGTTTTAAAAACTAAAGTGTTCTCGAATAGTTGAGTTTAAATATTTTAAATAGTTTTTTCTTTATTCTTTGTATTTTTTTGCTTACGACGACGGAAAGAGATAAACTTTCGGAAACGTTAAGCATTTTTTCTTTGTTAGGCAAATTTGTATAACTGTAAACATAACTTCTGACAGTGTTTACAAAAATAACTATTTTATTTTGTAGATTTTCTTGCAGTGCAGTGGCGAAATACCCATATAGGACCACCAAACCAAAATCATATGATATTTCCGGCATTAGTGAATGAACTGCCACAAATATGTTGCCTATTAGTAGAACAAAAATTATTTCAAATAAGATGATATATAATTATGGTATATTTTTAAATATGACATATGAATAGATATTAAATTATAAATTAAATTAATTTTGGATTCCCAATTCATGTCACCGTTAAATTTAAACCTATAAGTTATGAGTTCAGCATGTTGTTTTTAGTGTTAGATTGAACGCCAAATTTCTGTAGGCTATTGGCTCGCCATTTACAACATAAAATTATAGCGGAATACTATTTGTTTGTTTCAATTAGTAGCTTCAGAAAGCGCGGGATTTAGAGCATCGGTAAAAATAAAACGCATAAATCCACATCATTCTAGTTCATCACTGGTATGCTGGAGTCAATAAAACCTTTATTTAAATTAAAATTTACGTGTCGGATTTTTTTTACATGAGTAGTTACAAATAATATAGTTTACATAAAATATTGACAATTACTGTCCTTAATTTAGGTAAGTGTCCTAGCAATGGTACAAGTAGTAAGATGATTTCACATTTATTTAGGGGGAGGGAATATAAATCAAAAGTTCGTTATTTTTTAATAATAATAAAAATTATATGTAAATAAAACACTTCACACATATTAGTAATATTAGTTGTAGAATATAATTTGTTTTATTGAAGTAAAACTTCTTTACGCGCGATGGGAGTAAACATTGAAGGTCGTGACACACGAGACGCGAGAGAAAGAGTGGTAACGATCTTGGAGCATCGTAACTTGGGCCCTATGTGAGCTAGGGGGTTACAACTCGGAATGTAAAAATAAATAAAATAAAAAAAAAAAAATAATAAATTAACAAATATTTTCATGATATTTTGACGACGCTTCGCGCACTATGAAACTCCATCATCAATGTCGAAAAAATCGTCCGATGTAATGAGTTTTTGGAGCGTCGTAACTCGGGCCCTATGTGAGGTAGGGAGCTGAAACTCGGAATGTAGATGGGACTCGAAGATCCCCATCTTTTCATGATATTTTGACGACGTTTCGTACAGTACGAAACCACATCATCAATGAATCAAATCAAAAAAGCGTCCGATCTAAATGAAATTTGGTATGTCGATAGATTGGACCAAGGCCAACTTGACCGTGTATGACAGGTGTCACTGTGACAGTTTTAACATAAGAAACGCCAAAAGTTGATATCTTTCGATAGCAACCAAATTTGGGTAGTCTATGCAAGCGATGGTGCACATGGTTCCGAAGTTGGATACGACGTTTCGTTTACATCTTCGTCAGGGTTGGACTAAGGATTTGATATCGAAGAAAATGGAAGACGAAATCATCAGTATTTTTCTTAATACCTACTGGGTCGATTGGAACCAATCTCGGCACGTGGAGAGAGGTACCCGTATGGAGTCCTCAGACGGAGAGACGGTCATGCGAATCAAATTATTTATTAATTTTTAATTTATTACTTTTTCAACATTTCCAAACTGTGGATAGAGGTACCCGAATGGAAGCTTCAGACGGACAGACGAACAAACAGACGGAAGTAACAAGAAGTTTTACTTAAAATATGCGCACATAGTGCACACACAATTGAATGCATTTTTAATTATTTATAATTGAATATGTATCGATTAGAAAAAATTTAATTAATTGGTATTTTCGATTTTATTTTATTCTTACGCCTCCTAATTGCCAACTTTCAAATTTGAAAATAATTTACACCGATTTCCCTTAGCCGATCTCTATAATATTTTTCCAATAAACTGTCATTAAGGCTTTCTGAGTAATATCACAAGTTTTATCATTGGGCCACCTTGATCTTTATCAAATTTAAATTAAACTATTAAAAGAAGAAAGAAGCATAATATGTGATATACCGTATGATAAAAAAAACGGTGTCCAGTTAGCTGGGAAATGACGATCGATGACATTTGCCATATAATTTTACATATAAAATTTACAGCGACCTTCATTTCATAGCCGTCGCTGGCGCCGTTTTTTTTTCGATCATACGTTGTGAAACTAGAAGTCAAATATTCTATCTACCTACACATTGTACCATTCGCAATACGTACAATATGTTATATTACAATATAAGTGAACTGTCCAAATATTGGCTCTACTGTTGATTTTAATGTGAAGCCGTTAATATTTTTTTAAAGGTCTGTGTATATTGAATACACATGCACAATTTGAACAATATTGGATTAACTAATTCAAGAAATACTGCATCTATTTTTAAATTAAAAAAACTGGTAACAATGCAAAACCAGACAAATATCAACATACCTTAAGTCCTCAACCTCTGATTTTACCAATTTGTTGTGCTGTCTACGCTACTACTAACGTAGTAGCGTAGACAGTAGCGTAACGCACGCAGTACTATAATTAGTACTTTAAAATTAAAAACACTAACTAGTGTTTCCGAAATGCATTTTTGTAATTTATAACTTATTTCAAACAGGCAAAAGCCTAACGTTTAGGTAATACAATTTGACATTGACCCGTAGATAAATGAAACTAGTTTAGATTGGAAAGTGCCCATAAGGACAATGTAAACACTATTTGGCGCTATCCTTGCAACGGTCGCGACCCAAAACTTTTGAAAATTTCGGAGCGGTTCGGCTTTTTCCGGAATTATATCGCCAAATATTGTTTATTCAAATTTATTATTATTTTCGTTTAATTTTATAAATAAAAGA
>NW_022146888.1:0-2755 GCF_002938485.1 Sitophilus oryzae | reverse complement strand
TAATTATTCCGAGTTATTATTACATACTTGTTTTACAATTATTGTAATACAGTAGCATTCCTTCAAATAAATTTTGATTTAAGTATTGTTAATAAAGTCATATTAATGATTATAGCCCGTATGATTTCTAAAATAAATAATCAAGCGTGTTTTTATCAGAATTATTAAATGATTAAGTAGCAACAGTTAATATTTAGTAACTTCGTAAGTGTTATATTTTAATATAATTATGGATTTAATAATTAATTTAATAATTTAATTGTGGTAAACTTGTATGAGTTTCAATCATTTATATTTAAAATCTTAGAGAAGGCAATATAGATTTTAGGCAGGAGAACTCGAGAGAACGACTGTGTAATTAGTAATTAAGACTTTACAATTTTTTTTACTTGCTATTTTTTTGTCGTTCACGTTGCACATTGAGTCTTCGTTGTGTCACACTCAATCTGAATTTCGGATGTGATGCAGAACTGATAAATTGGACCAAATATATTAATTGCAGGTAATCAAAGACATATTTTTGTTAACTTTGCAAACATTTAAGGCATGCAATAATTTTAAAAATTTTTGACGTGAGATTACTTTATAATTCTTGGAAGTCTTGGATGATAAAGATTTGAATTATTATGGGTCTGTTTTGTTTAAGAAGCTAACAAATAATTTCAAAAACTCAACTATCAAAATATAATGGTAGCAAATTTTTAAAATCACACATAGCTATAATGTTCTATATTAATTGAACATACTGAATGTAAACTAGGTATAGTTGCTGCAATAAATAATATATTTTGTTGCTTTTTCATATCACACAACATTTTCATCATAACAAAAAACCGTCAATACCGCTACTCATATTATGGGCACATATGACTCAAATCTCATAATGATGTTTAAAAATACATAGGTATACATACTATGAGTAGTGGTTGTGACGGGTTTTTACTAGGTATGATGAAAAGAAGCTCCAAACTAAATTATCATGGAACTATATTTTAATTTATTTTTATCTGCAGTAACTATTACTTATTTTTTGTACGGCGAATTTAAATTTATGGACGGTCCATAAATTTACACCGTAAGTTCGAATATTGGTTAAACCTAGAAATACCCAGGTAATAGCTCGAAATATGCAAAAAAGAGTGTGAGTTTAGGTTAGATTAGAATTAGGTTTTAGTTGGTTTTGCATTAATAAAAATATAGGCCTAATCTAAACTTAACCTAAAGTGACCTTTTTTGCATATTTCGAGCTCAACCAATATTCGGGCTTTTACGGTAACATAATACTCATTCTGATTGGTTTAATCTGGCTCCATAATGGAACTGTGGGGTCGAGGTGCTATTGCAAATTAATGCCATTAATTCTATGTATACATACATACCTCACATTTCTATAGTGTCGTGACCATGATCGTGACCATTCATGAATCCGTACACGTTCATCTCCATCATTAATATTTTTCTTACTAAATTCTTCACTTTTATAAAAAGCCATTACGATAAAAATCAAATATCAAAATACTAATTCAATATCACTATACGTATCTGGAATATATTTGCGAATGGCAATTAGCGATACGTTAGACTGCCGGAGTGCTGACGTCACGAATGTCAAATTGCTTTCCAAACAAGCTTTAGTGCTTTTATATTTCTATTGAGCTTTTCCAAATGACGTCACAAGTTAATATAAAATGTAAAAAACAGGGATTGCTGACCACCGCCGACTTTTGTGTCTGGTATTTTCAATACGCCTATGATGGTTGCGCATGTTGCAAAATCTGTGAATTTTTTTTAAGGAATCCGACTAACTTTTGACAGTAATCATGTGTCCTAAAATGAGAATCTTTATTGAGAGTCACGTGACATGTCAAATTTTTATCCTTTTGCTGGCCGATGCAATTACCGAACTGGCCTAAACTAGAACACTAACTAACTAGAAAACTAAATTAATTTTCTTTGCTTATTATTTTTAAAAGTTTTGAGTTTTGGGATTGTGAGTGTTATTACAGAGGACTTTTTGTTTTTATTGTACATAATGGACACGTTTAAGATTGTGGCAGTAATAAAAAAGAAACGCATTGAATATTCTTTCGTTCCCCACCAGTGGGAACAAGGTAATGTGCTATGACGTAACAATCCCTGGAAAACTTTTTTAAACGGAAATCACCCCGAGGAAATTAAAAAGGTAATTTATACCTGTCGTATGTCTGACCTTCTTCCAAGTCAAAAAACTAAGTCACTTTTACCTTCGAAGCATAATAGCGACTTATGAGGCCGAAATAAATTAAATTTTCAACCTAATTTGAACTCCTCCAAATAAGGTCTCATTTAAAGTTATTAACAACTAAATTTTAACCTAACTTGAAAACCAAACAATGCCTTCGACCACAGAATATCTAGCTATGCAACAGAAGCCTCGTTATACGTATAAAATCGTAGGTATCAAAAGGAGACAGGCTTTTAAAGCCTGTCTCCAAATCAGATATTTTGATGCGGTAGTTTAGCTATTACATAATAGAGGGCAATAAATTTAAAAGAAAACAGTTTTCTACAAACGAAATTTAAAATAATTTTATGTAGTGTTGCCATTGTATAATTCATATTGTAATACTTCCTTATAAAGCCTACCTTCAAATTTGCTACATCATTTAAATATATTAAAATAGATCAGAGCTCTTTTTTCAAACTTTTAGGTATTTAACTTGCCATGTTGGTTGGAGTTAAATCTTACGAGCTGAATTACAATCACTTTGTGACG
>NW_022146887.1:0-6699 GCF_002938485.1 Sitophilus oryzae | reverse complement strand
AAGGTCGGGTATTTATGAAATTTCTTGTAAAGATTGTAATCAGAAATATGTTGGGCAAACTAGAAGATCAATATTAACTAGATTTAAAGAACATTTAGCTCAGATAAGATATGGTAGACCGGATAAATCTTGCGTTGCCAAACATATTGTTGATAAAGAACATTGTATAGATCTTAATAACTTAAAATTAATTAAACAAGTCTCAAATTAGAGGCAATTAGATGCATATGAAAGCATCAGGATTAATAAATGTAAAGATAGTATGAACAGAGACAACGGTCCGATTCCTTCAAGTTCTTTGTTCCTACTACTTAAAAATGATAACTAGTTTTAAAAGTTGGACTAATTAGGCAGCTATGTTGAAGTAACGTTAGACACATTACACCTAGATCTTATCAAATAATAAAAATCTACTGACGCAAAATCATAAAAATGAAAATATCTAGAAAAAATTTTGTTGCAACCTTAATAGTATTTTGAAGGGGGTAGGCAACCTTAATAGTATTTTGAAGAGACATGAATTCCCCATTAAATATCGGAATAATATACTGGGCGTTCCATTTAAAATAAAAGAGTAACTCGCTTACCAATGTTCAATACCTTGACCAATGTTCAATATCAATTTTGTCTCACTCTGTATAACTTTTACGTTACCTTTTTTTGGGGACATACTGTAGAACTCTATATTTTTAAAAAGTGCTCTGAACTGACCTATATATGTTCACAAAATTTCATTTCAATACAAAGTATCGTTCTCCTTGGAACCTCCGCTTCTTATGAGAGGCGCCGTCCTGTATATGTGTATAGATAAGTTGAATACTCTCTAAATTTTTTACCTACAAACGTGTTTTGTCAAAGAGCGCAAAGGACGCGCGCAGCACTCACAAAAACATAATATCTAAAATGTACACTTGCTATTTCTTCAATTTACTGGTCAAACAACTTTATCATAAGTTTCAAACCACCAAATTTTTTTATTCTTACATGGAATTTGGTCTAAAGTTACTGGGCTATTACTTAACATAAAACACTGTCGTTAACGGGGTGAGTTTACGGTTAGCACGACACAGTTTAGCACCACTTTACTTATGCCGGTCCACATCGCGTGGAACTATGGTCTGTATTATTGTAAAAATACCGCGGGATGTCGCGAAATTACACAACTACCGTGACGAAATTCTCGCGGGAATCATCACTACGAACATCTTAAAATAATTCGAAACACATTTTAATAGGTATCCGTATTTTTTGGCACTCGCGGGTAGCGATTTTACGTGATCGCCTTCGGTTTGATAGTAAAATAACGGTCACTTCTCTTTATCACTGTGTTGAGACACTGATGACGGACGATGACGGACATGACCGATACTGTCACAGTAAAAGGTTTAACAATCTGGGTTTTGGCGTTTTCTACGTGTGTTTACTAAATTGTTCGAGATACCTGTTTGGTCGTAAAATTTCACTGGAGATAAAACAAATAAAAAAATATTTAATCTGAAATCATCGTTCAATTTTGTTTTGTCGGGCGTAAAGATAAACAGAGACTTTGTTTCGGATGGATTTTATACTGGAAACACCTTAGATCAATAATATGTACCTGATGTCCCTTAGAATAGACTCGCTCATTTATTATTTTTTCATTTTTGATACTTTTTTGAGGTAAAATTATAATAATAAGTATACAGGGGGGTCTTGTGACGAACAGACCGCACAAAATTGAGGTTTTAATTTTTAAATCCGATGCCATAGGTTATGGGATCATTTAAAAGCAAAAGTTGAAACGAAATTCTACGAAAAAAAAAATAATAATATTTTTACTACAGTTCGATGCGAAACTCCCAGTATTAACCTTTGTCAAGCGATTAAAATATAATTATAATAATTATTTTAAATAATAAATAATTTATATTTAATTAAAAAATTGCAATCTATGTATATTTTTATAATTAATTAATTATAATTAGTTAATAATTCTTTTTAAGATATCAACTGTACCTCAAAACCAAAGTATATAATCAATGTGTACTCCCTGTACTTACTTACGGATCTCAGACCTGGACACCGACAAAATCAAATATGGATAAGGTAACAAAATCTCAAAGATCTATGGAAAGACAAATGCTACATATAAGGCTGGCAGATAGAAAAAGGAATGAGTGGATCAGAGGAAAAACTAAAGTAAGGGATGTTACAAGTGAAGTAGCAAAATTGAAATGGAAGTTTGCCGGTCACAATGTCAGACAGAAGGATGATCGATGGAACAAATGCATCGTAAACTGGAGGTCCTGGGAGAATAGAAGAAGTAGAGGAAGACCCCAGATGAGATGGGCGGACGATGTGAGGGAGGAAACATGCAGGCATAAGATGGATGAGCACGGCGACAGAGAGGGAAGAGTGGAAGAGATTGGGGGAGGACTATGTCCAACGATGGACCGAAGAGGCTGAATAGATAGATAGATGGAATAATTTTGCGCACAGCGTTGTAAATCTCAGCTTGTTTTTTTTTTCACTTATAATATCACAAGAGCTTAAATTATTTTCGGAAATTTTTTTGAGGGCACGAATATCTTGAAAATTATCCCGAGTCGAAGACGAGGGATAATTTTCCTAAAATATTCGTGCCCGAAAGAAAATTTCCAGGTGGTATTCGTGGTATTATATTTCTACGTGGTATTCGGTAAGAAAATTTCACACCTAAATTTGAAAAAAAAAATATTAATCCAACATGACATTTTAAAATAATTTCAATTTGTTAATAATATTAACAAATATTATTATATTTTTAATTAGTTACATCAAATGCTAAAACTCAAATGGGTAATATTTCAATATATAGACATTGTAGTTCATTCACATTATGATTGTAGATCTTATGTCATTGCCTGGAAACTTATATGGTGAAATTTTGATAAAATAATTTAGTACACACTAAAAACACGGTATGTCGCTAGTGGTAGGAAAAATAATTTTTAGAGGTTACTAGTTTATTTGGTTGCCTGTGATATGCATATACAGGGTGTTTCCTAATTAATCTAAAAAATATAAAATCGTTAGAAAATGAATTAAGGCGGGCTCTTAATAAGTATATTTATTTTTTTCTCGACAACCGTTTGATGAACAAGAAAAACTCAAAAGATCAATTTTGTTGAAAAAGGATGGCCAGTCAAGAAAAAAATATATTTTCTTTAAAAAAGCAGTGGTGTACCATTTATGTTAAGCAAAAAAATCGATTTTTTTTAATTTTTAACACCCTGTAGATCAGAAAGGAAGTACTTTAGATCCAATGGTTATATAAAAATTGTTTTAAGAACACATGAGGAATCACATCATAATTTTTTTAGACTAATTTGAAAACACCCTGTATATTGTCAACTTGACAATGACTGCTGATAAATCAAAAAATACCTTTTCAGTGAAAAAAGCCTGATTTTCGCAGGAATTTTTTTTATTTTTATTGAATTTGGGCCTGCGTTTGCAAATACTCGTTTGTTTTCTAATTTTCTATCTATCTAAATTTTAAATATCATAGTCAGAAATAGTTTCATTATTTATTAACTATAAAAATGGTGTTTTCTTGTTGTGTTGCATCTTACAAAGAAACTAACAAAACTGCAAAAATGTACGTGTTTCCAAAAGACGATAAGGTATGTGTCTTAGATAAAAAAAAATATATGGTATGTATTCGTTGTTTGTTTTTTTTTTCGTTCTGGATAAATCTGGGTCTATTCATTAGACAGCCAGTCGACTTACGATCATTTACATGAAACTCTGTAAAATAAATAAAGAAATAAATTGTAAAATATATATATTCTTATGTTTTATTAAAGTTACTCTGATATACTAATATATCAGTGTAACTTTAAAAATAAATCCTTTGAATTCAAATATAAACATAAAAAACATTTACAGCAGAAAAGGCGAAGGCGCTGGGTTAAACGTAGTCTCCACTAAAAACACGGAGGGGCGCTTTGACCCAAAATTTTACTATTAAGTTTCATATCTATCTTAATAGTAGATTATTCTCTTTTATCTATGATCTTATGTTTACCTTTTCAACTGTCAAAAAATTTCCACTAAAGTTTCGTGGCGCCTCGAAAAAATTTCCGGAAATTTTTTCAGTTGCCATGGTAACTAGTCAACATTAAAGCATGTTATTGGTTGAAAAGTAGAGGTGTGAAATTTTCATTAAAATTGACGAAAAAACAACAAGAGGGGTTGAACCAAAGCAATCAAATTCGTATTAAAAAAAAAACTGAAAAAGAATCCGAGAGTGAAACTAACACAATAAAAAAGGTGTTTTGATTGCTAAGGCTATATTATCGGAGCTTCAACTTTATTTCAGAAGAAAATCATATAAACTAATTTTATTGACAACGTCGCAAACTGTAGATATGCAAATCGAAAAGTGAAATCGAAAAAAAATTGTCAATCGAAAAAAAATCAATGTTATAGATAAAGGAAACAAGTTTAGATTGGAATGCTTGGTTTGCCGCCAAAACTTATAAATGTTTTGGAGCGCATACGTTGTAGGGCGCTGCTAGAGCGGTTGCTAAGAACAACCGCAAACAAGAACAAAGATAATTTTCTCTTGTCAAAGTCAGAATCTTCAAAAATTATAAAATCTTTCAAAATTTAAACCGCCCTCATTGAAAAAATTCCGAAAAATATTTAAAGGATTCATTTTCAAAGTAATTATTGCAAATCTTGTGAGTTTAATTTAAATTTTATTTACTCAAACCCGTGATAATTGTGAAAAAGTGGCATTAAAAATTTAAAAAGCTTTGTGAACTGTGAACTGGAAAAATCACCTTGGATCGTGGCATAACGTCGGTTTCCAATGTTTCTACATGTTCTTATATCAAATAAAGTTTCTTATACGCAACACGCTGTATTTTGTTTAAAACATTAAAAGAAAATAATAATAAATTTAAATAAATAATATTTGGCGATATAATTCCGAAAAAAGCCGAACTGCTCCGAAATTCTCAAAAGCTTTGGAGAGCGACCGTTGTAAGAATAGCTCCAAATAGTATTTACATTTTCCTTATGGGCACTTCCCAATCTAAACTTGTTTCTTTTATCTATGACCAATGTCTGCTGTCTTGATATAAATAAAAAATAGCATCTGATGTTTTTACTGAATCTGTATAGAAAATGTTTTTTACTAAAAACATATTTACGGTACTCAAAAGACGTTTTTACAAATTTTTTGGCTTAAAAATTTTCTGTTTAAGATAATCTTGCAAAAAAGCATAAAAATACATGAGGACATGTATGTCAAACTTGTACGGTAGACAGTAAACATAAAATAGAAAAATGTTTATATGAAGATCGTAGTACAGGGTACAGCCCTTTGGAGATAGCGTTTATAAACTAGTTATCGTGTTATGAACTTCGTAACTACTTCAGCTGTTTGAACTAATTTTGTAACATAAATTATATTGTTAGTACATTCAATTATTTCAGCCTACTGGACAATGCTAATTTTAAGTAATGACATGGGAACAATACAGTAAACTTTATAAATAATAAAAAAATAATGTGCTATGAAAATCATTTGTCTAAGTAGATATGAATTCATATAAATATTTAAAAATAATAAGAAATCCAGAAACGACACAGAACTGTAAAGAAATTGTCACAGTTCTTGGCCTAATTGGTGGAAAGCCACCTAGTGGAAAGCCAACTTAAAGCTGAAAACCAACTTAAACAAAGATCCGGTATTTTCGGAAGTACCGCCATATTGAAGATATTTTTAATTGATAGATCTCGTTGTGAAACAATAATGTGCAAAAAATCTCCGATCTAGATATAATAGTTCTTTAGAAACTTCTAATGCACGCTCAGCCTGGGACACCCTGTATACCCAAAAATATTGATATCGAACGCTTACATCATCTTATCATTATCTGTACAATCATCATTAATAATAAAATCGATCACAGATCTTTAACAGTAAGTAATCTGTATAGTAATAATTGATTATGTAGAGAAGTATATCGGGAATACAAATGTGGTGGTAATGAAGATATATTTAATATTTGTGACAATATTACGTGGAAATCTTTGATCATAGGATTAAAATATTATTTGTCGTTATTAGTTATAATCTAAAAATAAATCATAAGACTTATCTACATATATTTTATTATCGTGAAAAACGTTTTAGAGGTTAGTTTAAATTTAGTATGATTATTATGGGTAGACTACATACAATTTTTTAAAGTTCAGAAATTGATAAGCAAACATTTAGTACTGGCAGTATAGCCCCGTTCTCGGAACTTGGTATTGTGGCAATGTTGCCAGCGACACGTCAAATAAACCAATGAGGTTTGTACAAAATTCAAACAGCTGTCAATTTTAAATTTAGTACAACTCTCATTGGTTCAATCAGGTGCCAATTAGAGTCGTTCGCGTCAGTACAAAGTTCTGAGAACGGGGCTTAAAAATGTGATTTACATATTATTTTAAAAATTTTGTAGTGTGGATAAAAATAAGCCTTTAATTAGGTAGAAGCTTTGAATAAGAAGACTAAGGAAGGAGCATAATACTATCCATGTATTCATGCATGGTGGGCGGAAAAGCCACCATAAAAGCTCTCTAGGGTGGGGATCCTTGACAGTTCTGTTTGACGATTCATTTGACACATTTGAATTTGATTTGAAATTTTGTGGATTTGTCAGTCTTTACGGAGCTTAT
>NW_022146886.1:0-3647 GCF_002938485.1 Sitophilus oryzae | reverse complement strand
TATTTTCAATCTAAGAAAATACATGTTTCACTCAACAATTTTAAATACGTATTTTGTTTTTTCGCTATTTTTTCTATGTATTTCAACAATTCCATCGACAACGCAACCGTCGCGTCGGCCAAGAAAGCCGCGCATCACTGGTAACTGCTCCTTTGTCGCGCCACCGTGTCGAGCTTGCGTCATGCGAGGTTGCCGTAGTTTCAACAATTTCAAATTCAAGACACTCGCAGCAATCAAATTCTTATTAAATTTTAAAAATAAAACAGAAAAACATGAAAGGAAACAAACAAAACACAAATGGATTGGTTATTGATAAGGTCACAAAAAAGAAATTTCTAAAATGTTTATCGTAATTCAGAATTCAATACATCGAAAACAGCCCGACGAATATTCATTTTAAAATTCATTTTTGTTTTGTTTATTTCCTTTCATGTTTCTCTGTTTTATTTTTAAAATTTAATACAAATTTGACTGCTTCGAATGTCTTGAATTTGAAATTGTTGTAACTACGGCAACGTTGCTTAACATCGTCGTCTGGCGCAAGCCCGCCACGACGGCGCGGCGACCGGCGACTCAAAGGACCAGTTCACACGCGGCTCTCTTGGCTGACGGTTAGGCTGTCGATGGAATTGTCGAAATACATCGAAAAAATAGCGAAAAAACAAAATACGTATTTAAAATTATTGAGTGAAACATGTATTTTCTTAGATTGAAAGTAGTTCGTAAAGTGGCGATAAGAGACAATAATTCTCAACATTTATACATTCAGAAAGGTATTCAAAGTAATGTGCCCTTTTCAAGGTGTTTTGTAAAACAGTGGTTCAAATAAAACAGAGAAACATGAAAGAAAACAAACAAAATAAAAATGAATCGATTATTCGTTGGGCTGTTTTCTAAATTTCTTGAATTGAATTCTAAATTACGATAAACATTTTAGGAATTTCTTTTTGCGACCTGATTGTGAATAATATGAATCATTTTATTAAATTTATTCCAAAATAAAGTTATTTTGCAGCATAACAAAGATTTTCGTAAACGTCATAAACGTAATGTTTTAGTTAATTTTCGGTGGTTTTTGTTAAGTTTTCATTGAAAGGGTAAGTACTAAAAATAATTAATGTGTTTTTTTTCTATAATTATTAATAATGAGCGCTGATAAAAGATTAAATTTAACATTCCTAATTTTTTGAGTAGAAATTTGTCTATGAATTTATAAATGTAGAACTATGTTCCGCCGAACTATGTAGAATGTGGATAACATAGCAGGTTGCAACACTGCAAGGTTTAGATACACTGTAGGGAAATCTCAAGTGAATACTAAAGTGGCACTAAAAAGTTTTTTCAAATTTCCCGAAAAATGTCTAGAAAAATTTTAAATTTTCAACATTTTTTTTTTCGCAAAAAAAACCTCATAGGCGTGTTTCTGGGGTTGAACTATACTACCAGTTAAAATATTTGCACTTATTTCTGGGACACCCTGTATAATCAAAAATTTAAATAGACATATACTAGGAGAGGATAAAATATAATTTGCAGTATTAATGGTATACTCTTTTTTTTTAATCAACTAGTGCTTATTTTTTTATGAATATCTTCTAAAATTATAATTATGTACCTTCAAAAAATTTTGTTATAGCCAAAATAGTCCAAGTTATATCTCCATTAGCAAAATCGGTGCGTAAAACTATGCTCGCTACCGTAGTTGAACTCATCTAAAAAGTTTTTTTAACTGAAATAACAAATTATAATACAAGTTAGACCTTCTGGAGATGTCAAAATATTTACTTTTTTATTTTTAGAATTTTCGCAAATTATACTTCCTAACACTTTTAGAATAATTAAATATGTAATACATTTTTCGTATATTCGCTGCTTAAACCCGTGATTTTATATATAGTAGTTGTTTACGATATCCTCCTATGGTGGCAGCACCGGCGGAGAATGCACCAAGCCTATAAATAAAAAATAAGCATAAAATGCGGACTTTAGCTGTGACGCTGAATTCAAATTTTATTTATAGAGATCTCATTCGTGCTTTGCAATCTCTCGCGATGGGGAAAGCTACACAGCGTGTATTGATAAAGACTCCCAAAACTAAGGAAATCGAGTCATCGCACGAATTTCAAGTAAACGATTCATTTACTTCTAAGTTACACAGAGTAAAGATACAAACGGTGGCAGCAAAAGGCGAAAGTGAACCAGAAAGAAGGGAAACTAGAAGCAAGGTAATTATTTTTTATTATTTTTACACTTAGTAATCCGCAAATTTCGTAAATGGAAAAGGTTTGGGTATTTGGAACTTTTGTCCATTTTAAACATTTACATAAAAAATGCGTTTTAAACTTTGCATAATAATAATTGGGCGTCTCTAAAATATACGATATTGTAGGGTAATTTTTCATGGTAATGTTGATGTCCCATAGATTAAACAATTATACAAGTTTTGACTGTTATTTAAATAGACTTATTTTTGATATAATACTGCAAAATCAACAACAATAGTATATTAAACAACGAGTTTCGAAAACGACGTTTTGCACACGAGTTCGACAGTTTATTGGCTCACAGATTAGGTATCCTATAAGTATACAGATAAATATCTTCCTACTAATACGTCCCTAATTCGTGGTACGAAAATTGTTTTTTATGACGATGTGCAAACGAGTAAAATTTCCTGTGCGCAAAAATAAACTCGCGTAAAATAACAATAAACAGCGTAATAGAGAGATATCGCTAAACCGAATAGGCAAAAACGCCAATTTCAAATCGAGTTTTCCGTGTGTCAAACTGCATTTTCGAGGCTAGTCGTAAAAAAAAATATTTTTCGACTTTGTTTGATTTGATTTCTATGGGTAACTACAAAATTGCCTCCATATTGAATTTCCAATAAAACCAAAGGAGTATACAGGGCGTCATTTAAAAATTCTTCGGTTAGGTTCATTTGCAGATAAATCGAAATTGATAGTCAACTGATATACAGGATGGTCCGAATTGTATTTGGGAAACTTCAGCAGCATATTCTGCAAATAAAAATAAGTAAAAAACAGTTGGTTCTTACTAACAGCTATTAAATTGAATGATTTGAAGGATATATATATTTCTTTATGAATGTTTTTTATAAACTTCAAAAAATTAGAGTTAATATAAAACCGTATACCATTCTAGCTTTATAATTTTATAATGTTTTTTTTTTATTTTTATTAAAAAATTATGATTCTATCAACCGGCCGGATAGCCCTGGCAGCTGTGGCCATTAAACCAAAATACTACTACTATCCAACAATTTGTTTTGTGTGGACTGTGATCTGTTTTGTTCATTATTCATTATTTATAGTGATTTACAGTAATTTTATTAAATTATACGAATATTCTCGTTGATTATTGGTTTGTATAACCTAGATGCTTTACCTAGACCGTTCAGAAGCTACAAACCTATTGATGAAAATATGTATGAAAATTTACTTTCTAGCACACAACCAGAGGTTGGTACAGCATCAAGTTTATTATAGTAATTTTCTTAGCCGCGTATGGCACAGATCGTTACCCAGTGTTGGCACAAGCTTATTTTTCATCGGGGTAGATTATCACGAGATAGCGGGGTTAAATTGTTTTATAAAGGGGTAGATCTACCCCGAATTGCGTGGCTG
>NW_022146885.1:0-2176 GCF_002938485.1 Sitophilus oryzae | reverse complement strand
AAAAGTTATTTATAAAATATATGTAAAACATCAAAAAGCTAATATATTCTAATTTGTGATACATCCAAACTTATTTAGTTCAAAAAATAATTCGTCAAATGCCGATATGATTCAAATTTATTGGACCTGCCTTAAATTATCTATTTTACAACATATAAAAAGGATAATTTTCATCAAAATCGACTACGTTTATTGTTGCAATGATTACAATTTTAATTAAGATATTTTAAAAGTCATATTGACATCAAAATCCCAAATTTCTCATGTCAATAAACACCCATCCACCAATTTTCATCCAAATATTGAGGTTACTTCAGAAATTATTTGGAAAAAATCGAAATAAAAATGAAACTTCTACACCCCGTATCACCAAAACTAAGCATTTTAGAACATATATTTATACGAACTTTTTTACTTATTTTTATCTGCAGAATATGCTGCCGAAGTTTCCGGAATACAGTTCGGACCATCCTGTATAAAAATATCGACGGTACCATTTAAAAATCAAAAGTTCTGTCATTTCTGGTGAAACAGAAAGAGACTGAAAATAATTGAATATGTCAATCAATTCTGTTTTATATCATATACCAACATACCAACGGTTTTTGTTTGAAAAAGTATAAAAGTTATAAGGATGAGCCACTTGTGAAAAACACCCGGTATTAAACAATACAAGGAAATTTTTAACATCCCTACTTTTTGGAACTGATTGAGTTACACCCTGTATGTAATAAACGTTAAGAAAACATGAGCGTTATTGGTTGTAAATCCCTGCAAAATCTCTTCAACCTATAGTTGTAAAAAATAAATTTAAAAAACAACATAATATATCTCTCTGTAAAAAGAGATGTGTACAATCAGAAAAAATCTTAACTCTATTAGTTTATATGTTTTTGATATTTCATATATCCAGTATCCGTTCATCTGTGGTACGAGTATGGTTGTGGTGGATGTTGATCCAAAAAATGCTGTAGAGTACTCTTGAAAATACAACATCAGTGTTTAAATTAGTTCCACGCCACGTAAGTACAACTCTCTAATAACAAACAAAAAATACTCAAGTAAACTAGGACCTGTACAAACATCTGAATTATTTACATATTTTAAGCGGACTTCAACACACGAAATCCACAAATAAACATAAATAAGTATTAATTTTATCGAGTTCTATAAAGTTACTTAAACTTTCGCTTCCAAATTTTGACCTAGAAATTAAACAATAAGTTTTGCAACATTTTAGTTCCACTATAACTGATTTTTCGTATATGAACCTACAGGAAATTTTTGATGGCCTTAAGAGTTAGAAAAAAAAATTAATATGAAAATTGCATGTGTATAAATGGCACGTTTTAGAGACACCAAATACAAAAATGTTGAAGAAAATATGATTTTTTGACAATATTTATACATAGGGTGACTGAAGTCATAGATTTTGAATTGGCTATAACTCAGTAATTTTGTGAAAAAAAAACATAATATTATAGCTTATATCGCTGAAAAGCTTAAAAAATGACGCTTTTATGAAGTCATGGCCAACTATGGTTTCCATTATTTAAAAAAACATATATTTTTGTCATATGCCAAAAATGACAGGCTTTTGACCGCTATAACTTTTTTATTTTTTTTAGATAAAAAACGAGATTTCGTATGTTAGTACCGTATGATCGAAAATAAAACGGCGTCCAGTTGGCTGGGAAATGACGATCGATGACATTTCCCATATAAATTTACATATAAAATGACAGCGATCTTCATTTCATAGCCATCGCTGACGCCATTTATTTTCGATCATACGGTATATGACATAAATTAGTATTGATTGACGTATTCAATTGTTTTCGGTTACTTCATGTTTCACCAGAAATTACTACAACTTTTGATTTTTAAATGGCACCCTTTGTATATTTTTACTACATTCGATAAAAAATGAGTCTGAATAGAATGGCATATCATGTGTCAACTTTTGACATTTTCGCATATGGTTTATTCGAAATAACAAGTAATATGCGAACATAACGAAAATTTGATTCGAAATATCAACTGTGTTATACCAAATTATTCGTAAAAAAATGCTTTTTCCAAATATGCTAATGAGCCACCTTCGTTCCATTTGAAAAAATTGAGATATGATTAAAAATACGATTTAGGCATCTTTTAACCGTCCAGGACAAGACAC
>NW_022146884.1:0-2311 GCF_002938485.1 Sitophilus oryzae | reverse complement strand
ATCACCTCGACATGCCCCAGACACACCTACTATAAGCGCAGCCTAAAACAATGAAAAGAAATATTGAAAAACAGAAAAAGAAAAAAAAAAAGAAAAAAAAGCCTTACTTTAATAGAAAGGAATTCTTGAGGTGCTTTCGTGAGAACATCCTCCAAGTTTTGCCTGATAAAAATGCTAGACTTCTTTGGCTTAAAACTTACATTCTGGCGTTGTAAAAAAGCAATGAGTTTGTGATATTTTGATATGTCAGTCTTTTCTCTTAATTCTAGCATTGTCCGTATCATACTGTACGTAGCCCAAAGAGTAGATGCCTTTTTCTGCCTTGCCACGTCGCTAAAATATGCCATCAAGACTCTCTCCGTAGCAATATTATTATCATTTCTTTCGGCACACCATTTTTCGTATACTTTCAATGCTATTTCATATCGCCCCCTACGGGTCCGGTGAACTATCCTGACACACGATTTTTGCATTTTTCTTTTTTTTTATCAAAAAGTAACCATTTTTATTAATAGTTTTAAATAAAAATAAATGGAGATTGTGCACAGAATTTTAAAATATTTTAATTTAATTTTCGTAGTTTTTGACACATATTTTACGTTATGAAGAATTTTAACACTTGATTTAACATGACAGTGACAAAAGGAAAAGCAATGTTGCCAGTTCCACTGAATTTTCTTTTTCGGTGGCTTTTGTTTCGCTCTTGTTTAAACCAACTCATCCCACCCAAACACAAACCAAAGAAATGACATTTTTATAGGCATTTGCATATTTAAATGAAAATGTTATTTTTTTTTCTAATTCAGTTAAGTTGATTTCGAGGTTGTTTGGTGTTGTTTGATGTAATTTTTGAGCTACCTATGTGTTTGTGTTTTCTTTTATTTCCCTTGTGTTTATTATTTGTGTTCATGTTTACTTTCTCATGACTTAATAATTTCATATTATTTTCATTTGAAACTCAATTTTTTATCGGTTTTACTTTTGAGAACCATCTCATGCTTGCTAATTGGCGAACTCCACAATCGTTCGAATCAACAAAAATATTTTATTAAGGTTCTCTGGAAACTCTGATTAATACTACCAATTAGGGTTCAGATTTTTTGGCTATCACAGAACCGGGCCTCGGTAACAATAATTAAAAAAATATTTTTTTTTGTTACGCGAGAAAGTCCTTTGATACTTTCTAGCGGTAATCATTCAACTCTTCTAAATAAGTAATGATGCTATTTCTTATTGTTCTGGCTTCTTTTCTCTTTTGAAGTTCCTATAATACTTATTTATTATATTATGTTTTAATAGATATTTGCATGTTTAATTCAATATTTTAGGGCTTTTGTCTCAAATTCAGTTGGTTTATGTTGGTAGTAAAATTTAAGTTATATATTTTTTTCTTTACCTGTGTTCATGTTAATTTTTTCATGACTGACTACTTAATAATTTTATATTATTTTCATTAAAAATCTCAATTTTTTATCCATTTTACTTTGAAAAACCATTCCTTGCCTTCTGATTGATGAACTGCACCACCACTGAACAAAAATTGGTCAGTACTGAAAAAACCAGGAAATCCTGGTTCCTATGAGGCGCGGTACCGAAATTCTCGGTTCCGAAAAACAGCTCCTGTTCCGCAAACCCTACTGCCCGTGTAAGTAGTACTTAGTAGAAGTTAGTTGTTGTTAGTACTAAGTCAGTAGATAAGTGTCGTGGCAATAAAATTAATTAAAAAAATACTCTAAAATAATTTTAAATTATTTATTTTTATTTTGATTGTAGAAATAGATTTTTTCAAGACAATGTTTAACAAATAAAACAGTACAGTTCCAAAATTGCTTTGAATAATATACAGTATTACTTATTATATTGAAAAGTAGTTCTGTATAAATTTTATTTATTTTTTTCTCGACCATTCCAAATACATGTAGAAATATTCAAAATTCCTTACTTTATCCTAACCTATTAACATTAAAATATTCATAATTCAAATTAACAAACACACGAAACTAATTTTCGAAAACGACCATCCCAAAACTCCGAAGAAATCTGCTACTACCTAGTAAATTATTGTAATACTTTACAGATGCTAATTTATATAATTGCCATGAAAAATGCCTCCTAAACTATGTTCGGAGCTGGTCGTTTTTGGCAGTTGGGGACGGCAAAACTATATAATTTACGAGGCGTCCGCTTCTTCCGTTCTGTGCGGATGATAAATGCAGCAGATTAATGGATTATAAATTGCGAGAAGGAAACATTAGACCAACTGCCTAGATGCCAGTCGACTTTTTACCTTAACTAATTAGAGATTTCTTTA
>NW_022146883.1:0-7047 GCF_002938485.1 Sitophilus oryzae | reverse complement strand
TGTTCCTAAGTCTTCCAAATCCACAACAATACACTGGACATTGTTTCCGTAGATCGTCTGCGTCGTTGCTTGCAGATTCAGGAGTGGATTTATTAACTGTTAAAAGACATGGTGGTTGGCGCTCTAACACAGTGGCAGAGAGCTATATAGAAAATTCCAAAGAAAATAAGAAAAAAGTGTTATGTAATATTTTGGGTAACATTTCTTGGATGATGGGTCTCCAAGAAGTTCAAGCACTCAGGAAATAAATTTACTTTCTAAAAATTGAACTCACCTGTCATCGTCTGGAATTAATTTAACCAATTGTACTGATATTATAATTAATGTTTACAATAAATAAACGTATTTAGGTACCTTTTTTTGCTTGTTTCTTATTTTAAAATTTGCGGAAGTAGAATTACCCGAAAACAATTGATTGAAAAGAAAATTAACCAAAAAGATAGTTGCCCGAAAAGAAAAATCATCGAATTTCAATTGACAACAAAAATTTCTTAAAATGTCGATTTTTCTAATACTGGGCATTTAAATACACGGTCCATTTAATAAAAACAAACTAAATAAAAACAACACATGTTTCTTCATCCGTGCCTTTTTGATACAATAATAAAACATAATTATTGTATTTTTCGGAAAACTTTCTGGTTCGATAAAATGTTCTTAGGAAAACTATGATTTCGGGCAATTTTACATTAGGGCAGTCTTCGTTTGGGTGATTTGCTTTCGGTCAATTTTCCTTCGGCCATTTGTTCTCGGAGAATTTTCTGGATACGCAATACAGCTATGTGCAAATTTTAACTCATACTTTAACCATAGTTTGTGGCAAAAAATCAAAGACTTATTTCTTTCAAGTGTGTTGAATTAGCCACAATGTAAAAGGGAGCTGCTGCCATGATAGAACCTTTATTATGTGTGTATCAGAACATACTAGACAGTATGTGTCATTTTCTCTCGCACGCATTTTCATAACTTAAAACACAGGACCTAAATCAAATTCCATCTTTCTTGTAGTGTAACAAAAACTATAACACTTGATATAACAAAGAGCCCTGTCTCAACATACGTCAGCTCAACTTCAACTCAATTTCGTCATAATGAAGAATTCTAGCATTTGAGATGGGTCAAATTTTTAAATGAATATAAAATGAAAAAGGTGTAATATTGAGATGCGTAAATTTGCTATGTTAAAAAATGACCCAATGGGTATGTCATGACGTCATGATGTTGATATCTCAAAATCGCCAAAAATCGGGTTACGCTTTTTCGTCATAAAGTCGACGATATTTTCTAGTTACCAAATCCAAAATAACTGAGTTATTTTACTTTGAAAATATAAATGTTTTTTTGCATTAATTTGCTTTAATTTTTAGAATCACTGGATCTTTTCTATATTTTCTTTTTTGTTAATTTAATCTACTATACTTATGTTATCATATTGTCAAGAAATTATGTTTTTCAACTAAAAACTAAAATAAATCCAATTTTTCAAAAAATTCCAAATTTTTAAAACCAAAAAAACTCCTAGACGTGTTTTTGGGGTCGAAATATACTACCCCTAAAAATATTTGCACACATATTTAAGACTGTATATTGTTAGTGTTTATTTTAATGTATTTCGGTATTTTTCTTATCCTTTAAAAATTATTTATGAATAAATGCCGCAGGAGTTGTTTTTGTTTATACTATCTTATAGGCTTGGTGCATTTCAGTTGATTTTATCAAATTCTGACCGCATACCAGCGCTTCAATGGCAAAAATCAGAAATTATCATTATATAGTTCACGCTGCCGTCATGTTGATCGCATTAAAATAATATCGAAATAGCGTGGTTTTGTCATAATATTTAAGTATTTTAATTTTTTGCTAGTGCAGTTATTGAGACTATAAAACACTCAGGTACGAAGTTTGTGTGATGTAACGCTGTTTCGGGTAGTAAGAGGCGTCGTGTTGTGTTGTGACAATTTCTAATGTTAATAAAATTGCCGAAAAATGGTAACGCGTATGGAGAGCGTAATTAAGGCGTTGTTAGGTTCAATAACATTCAATAACTAGACTTTCCCGAATATTTAACTCTTCCGAAAAATGCTTGTTCTAAAGGTTCCAAAATAGACATATACTATGAGAGGATAAAATATAATTTGCAATATTAATGGTACACTTTTTTATTTGACTAGTTATTAAATGTTTTATGAACATCTAAAATTATTATTTAAAAAAAATTATTATATTATCACGTACATTTAAAAAAATTCGTTATAGCCGAAATAGCACCAATTAAGACTCCACTAGCAAAACGGATTCGTAAAACTATACTCGGCCATTCGTAAAACTATACTCAACTACGGTAGGTTGAACTCATCAAAAAAGTTTTTTTAGCTGGAATAATAGATTATAATACAAGTTAGCCATTCTGAAGATATCAAAATATTTACTTTTTTATTTTTATTTTTAGAATTTTCACAATTTATACTTCCTAACACTTTTAGAATTATTAAATAAAAAACTTTTCGTATACTAGCTATTTAAACCCGTGTATTTGTATATATCAGTTTTTTACGATATTCTCCGATGGTAGCAACACCGGTGGAGAATGCACCAAGCCTATACATAAAAAATAGCAAAGCAATATGCCAGTGTTTTCCGCATGTTATAGGATAAAGGTTAGCTAAGGTAGAGTTTTACTTCTTCTTACTCTTACTGTCTGCGACAACTTATATAATTCCGTTAGCAGCATCAGCGGCTCCTTTGAGCCATCTCCAATTTTCTCCTTATCAACTGCTCAATCGAATTTAAGTTCTCCGTTCCCGACCCGAGCAATCCTTCTTCCCAAACTCGTCCCATTCATTTCGATTGTTTGACGCGAACACGGACAAACTGGCCCCAAGTTCATTCAGGTATGCTACCGGCCCAAATTTATAGCACGGCAGATAGTTAATAGATGGGCGTGTTCCATTATTACTATCGTCGAACGCAGTAAGAGTAAGAAAGCGACGCGGTGCGGCGCTTGACGACGATAAGAATAGGTTACGTTTGTCGTAACTTTTTGGGCCGATTTATGTTAAAGTATCGAGGCATGACTCTTTAAAAGTGTATTGAAAATTATTGACAGAATGCACAAAAAAATTCAGAATATGTAACAGGACAAAAATATAAAATTAATCTAGTTCATTCTCTGGGTACAAATTTCGTAAAGTTTGAGCACAAGGATCTTTTTTTTACCTAGAAGTTGGTACATAACTAAATAAGAAAGTCAGTGTAATTTGCAAGACTGCAAACAGTACATAATTTCTACTGTGAATTCATATAAATCTATTCAATTGTTTGTCCAAAGCTACAAAATTGTTAACACTGGAGTATTTCTCTGTAAGCTAGCAAAGTCTGTAAATAACTTAAGGTAACCGATAATCTATGTGTATATAGTCTATATATAACCAAACCAAACTAGATTTACGCTTGGTTATGTAAAATAAATCATCGCTAGTAGAACAACAGCGATTTTTGCGAATTCAAAACATGGTATTTGTTGGATGAATATCTATTAAATATCTTGAAAAGAATTCTAGGTTTTTCGCCACTGAAAGAAAATCTATAAAATAAAGATGTTAAGTAATTATTATGTTTTAGTAATTGAAGCTAGTAAATATCGAGTTAGTAAAATATTTAAGATTGTTATTTAACAAGATTCTCGAAACATCAGAAATTCCGCAAGAATGGCACAAAAAATCTACACCAGTAAAGTACAGAGGCATAACTCTCCTCGATACAACCATCACTAATATTTTGAAAGGAAAACTTACTACAGACGTCGCGTCGTATTTATCATTAACCAAATTAAAGAAAAAGCAATAGAGTTTAATACACCAGCTGTTTCATCGACTTGACCAAAGCATTCGATAAAGTATGCCTATCTGATTTAAACATATTGAAAGAGAAAAAAGTTCCTGATAATATTGTGAAAATCATCAGAAAGGTAAATAATCTAACACGAGACATACCAACACCAGGAGGCATTAGACAAGGAGACAGTCTTAGCCCCTTCTTATTCAATCTTTTAATGGACATCATCATAGAAAAGGTAACCTCGATGAATATCGGTTATCGAATGGGACACAACAGAGTTAGCATGGTGTGTTACCCACCACCAAGCAAGCCGAAAACACAGTTTAAAGAATATAAAATATATCAGTTGACCCACTCTTCGCCCGTATCAAAATTCCTCCCGCCACTCCCCGCCTATCTTGTAGATCTAACACGAGACATACCAACACCAGGAGGCATTAGACAAGGAGACAGTCTTAGCCCCTTCTTATTCAATCTTTTAATGGACATCATCATAGAAAAGGTAACCTCGATGAATATCGGTTATCGAATGGGACACAACAGAGATAGCATGGTGTGTTACCCACCACCAAGCAAGCCGAAAATTAAATATGATTATCTCTACAGAAAAAAAAAAACTAAATGCTTTACTCTCTCTAAAGAGCCGGTAATATGCAAACTGGTAGTAGAAAACAAAATTGTTGAGCAAGTATCACAGTTTAGATACCTAGGAATAGATAATATGTAGTACTACCATGATCCATAGAAACACAGTTTAAAGAATATAAAATATATCAGTTGACCCACTCTTCGCCCGTATCAAAATTCCTCCCGCCACTCCCCGCCTATCTTGTAGACTTGGGTTAGTCTACATCCGTTGCTCGACGTGTACACAGCGTTCCAAGTTTATATTAGTTTTGTTTTCGGCCCGACGCATAGGGTGAACCAAAAATAGTGTTTTAGTTGTTTTGTTCGAATTGTGAATAAAATGTCTACTAGAAATATTTGTGCAGTGGATGGTTGTGAAAGTAGAATGACAGACAATATATCGTTCTTTAGGTGCCCAAAAGATGAAGGAAGGTATGTGTTTATATAGTATAGGATATTAAGTAGGTATATAATAATTAAAGTATTAGACATATTAAGTATATTATAATTATGGAAACCTAACTATGAAAAATTGTTTTAAAAATATACATATAAATTAAGAAAAGATTTTACTCGGAATATGCACAAAATATTTATTTTTAACAATTAGTTTATTATTTTAGTAGATATTTTAGAGTAGTAGTAGATACTTTACTATTATGTTTTGGATTTTGCAGTATTTACCGGTTTGCAAAGTGCATATTAAATTATTATTTAAGATATTTGCATTTTTTTAAATAGCATGTTTTACTTTTTAGATGTTTGTATTTCTTTAACTACCTACCTGGAAAGTCCAAATTTTATCGTCAGGTAATAAAAATACGTGCATACAACTTCTTCTGCTATTGACAAGTTTTTTAGAGTTTTTACTAAATTTTATGTAACAGTAAATATAACAATTGAGGAGCACATGGGGAAAAACGATGAGCATCCAGAAATGATAAATGTTCAGGAAACCGTTTTTTTTTTTTAATTGAAATTACGCATGGACTTTTATATCCGAGTTTATATCGTTTTTCCCATTTTTAAATGCCTGTTTCTATGCGGCCATTATCGATATTCCCGTTTATTTAGGTACCAAAAGGTGTAGCCCCCTTTTTGGTACTTTCATTATTTTTTCCGTGTGCTCTTCAATTAGTAGTAAATACTGAAATAAATTATATTTGCATATTTCTTAAGTTATAGCATGTTTTGCTTTTTAACAGTTTGCATTTAACTTGAATTATCTACATTTTTATTAAAAGGTAATAAAAAGTACTTGGATACTGTCTTGCCATTGGCAATTTTTTTTCAGTTTTAACTAAATTTTATCGAACAGTAAATTTTATTACACAATTAACTACTAACAGTCATAATTCCTGTTCATGATAATCATAAAATTTAGAAAAAATTGACAATGTTAACACAAGTTGTCTGCAAAGGTATTTTTATTACCTTACGATAAAATTTGGGCTTTCCGAGTAGGTAATTAAAGTAAAATGCAAACATCTATAAAGCAACGTGCTATAATTTAAGAAATATGCAAATTATTATTATTATTATATATATATATATATATATATATTAAAAAAATTAACTAGATTATTTGTAAAATTGTTTTTGAGCATCCATGTAACAATTTCCCATATGAGTATTTTATAAGTTTATATACTAGGGTCCCGATTTATTATACACTAAAATTTATAAATATAGATATTAAAACGGTAAAATCAAATAAAAATAATATTATTAAGCTTAGTATTCTCAAAAAATTGTAAATATTATAATGTATTCCTACTTCCTACATTTTTCTTCTTTTTTTTGTTTTTTTTTCTATGCATCGCCCACCAGGATCATTAGCCATGTAAAACTCGTTACTGATAACACTACAATTACAAGGACTATCTCAATACCCTCAAGGATTCATTCTTATAGGGACAATTTAAAATTAAAAATCTACATTGACATAAACATTTCAAGTTGAGTGACAAAAGATCATTATATATTCCTACTTATTATGTGTTACCTTCTTTTGTGTTAAAAATACATTTAAGTCTAGGGAATGTCATTTTTGTTAAAACCTACTTTATTTTTTAAGTTTATTTAACTTTATTTTTTAAGATTGCTTTAGTTTAAGAAAAATGTATAAGAAACTTTACAAATACTATTTCCTGATATAACATTGTAATCTGTATTATCTATATTTTTATTTATAATATTTCACCATTTCACCTGAATATATCTATACAGGGTGTCCCAGAAATGAGTGCAGATATTTTAAGGGGTGGTAGATCTGGCCAAAAGAAAGATATTTTCTCTTTACCATTTTTAAAATAAATTGAAAATAACCGAGTTATTTAACTTTGAAAGTTAAAAAAAAAATTGCGACATTTTGAGAGCCGCCGGGGAATCTCGCGGATCCCCCGGCGCGG
Source organism: Sitophilus oryzae (assembly GCF_002938485.1). NCBI lineage: Eukaryota > Metazoa > Arthropoda > Insecta > Coleoptera > Curculionidae > Sitophilus > Sitophilus oryzae. The sequence goes on along the minus strand of NW_022146883.1, from coordinate 172 downwards.
GGGAGAGATCTCGCGGATCAAGGCTTGTTCGCCGCCCGCTGTTGCCACATCGACTAGAAAGACTTAAAAAGTACTTGCAAAATCCCACACCACCCAAGAGGTTCTGCAGAGGTGCGTTACTTTTTTTAAGTGGGTGCTCGCCAGTAGCCCTACTTTCCACATTCCACAAAAT
>NW_022146882.1:0-3931 GCF_002938485.1 Sitophilus oryzae | reverse complement strand
CATGAAAAAAATGAGTTTGAAGACTCCACTTAACGCATATTGCAATTTATGTTTTTTTTTTCTTTAATTTAGACCAGATAACCTAATGGGTATTCTTTTTTTGACTAGGTTCGAAGCATTTTTCAAACCTTCTTAAAAACTATAATTTTTGAATAAAATTCATAGAAAATCCCCCTTTTTAATATTTGTATACTAAAGAAACTTAGTATGAAATATATCCTATGCGCCACTTTTTGGCAATCTGAACCACTGTGCGACGGTGCACACAGTCCTACCCTGTAAATTTGGATACGATGTTTCGTTTCCATATTTATCACGGTGGGACTTATTGTTAATCGTGGGACTAGGGATTTGATATATTAAAGAAAAATGTGGGTGGATTTCGGCATAATTGAGGACAGGCTACAGGATTACGCACTCGACGTTTCGAACCGAGGCCGCACTCGGAAATCATCAGGATTTTTCTTAATTATGGGTCGATTGGAACCCGGCACATGGATAGAAGTACCCGAATAGACTATATCAAAATTTAGTAATATTTTTTTTCTCTATAATATGTAGGTACTCTATGAATAATTACTGAGACATTACTTACATTGAGATTATACAGATTTCAATAGCGGGTAATATATATTCCACTTTAATGTTTAAATAAAAAGGTCTTTAATATTTATGTAAAAAGGCATCTACTTATTATATTTTAGAATAATATTTTTTGTACTTTCGAAAGTTTTATTTTTTTTAAATATTAATGACCATTATTATACGTCATGTCATTCCCGAGATGCAAATTCCTTTTAGATAAAGGGTGGAATTAATAAAAATAAGGATTTGCTTAGAAGCACTTACTTGTAAGCAAAAGGTTTTGCTTTTCAGCAAATGTTAGTGGTACAAGCAAATCCTTATTTTTATATTAACAATCAAATACTTTTGCCATAAGGATATGCTTGTATGGAAACTTGAGCTAAAATTAATAACAAATGCATATTTATCTTTTTTATTCGTGTTTAGGAATTTTATCGTAAAAGAAGTAAACATTCTAGTCCAATATACGTACGGGCCTAGCTTATTTTCCTAGGTTAAAATTTAACAGTTGTGAAATATATTTCTAATCATGTCGTCGTCTTCATCTTCTGAATTGGATGAACTTTTTAAAAGAGCATCCAGTCATTATAAATAAAAGTCAAGTGCCATCAATAAAAGCGCAGAAAAATAACGCAATAGAAACATTGAAGAACGAACTAGAAACTAAATACGGAAAAGTTATAGCAGTAAAAAATATCCTGAAGAAAATAAATAATTTGAAGGCTGCCATTAAGAAGAAAACAGACACGAACCGTACTAGCAATAAAAAAATCAAGCTTGCAGAGCAAGTTGTGTTTGCCGTTATGAACAGAGCGAATAGTAACAACCCAGTGCTCAACAAAACTCCTAGTCACATAGAAGCAGGTCCATCATCAGCTACAGAAGTTGTGATGCCAAAATCTCCACTTCCAACCCCGAAACGTCCCAAAGAAAAAAGGGAATCGGCAACATCCTCTTCCGAAACTACAGAAACAAACAAATTGTCCAATTCTGAGCTGCAGCGCCTTGTTTTACTTGAACAGCTGTCTTACTTCAGATACAAAAATAAACAACTGCGTCAAGAAATGGGAGAAAACTCCGGCGTGTCAAGTAAAATAACAACAGACGGTGAAAAACTATTTTATTCTCTGTAAAAAAAGTTTTTTAAATTATAATCTGGAATATATCAGCTCAGCCAATCTGTTTCTTTTATTTTGCACTAATAATCTAAAATTATTTAAGTATCATCTTTATTTGCTTGTTTTAATTATTTTCATCATCATCGTCATCATCTAGTGCATCATCATTCAGAAATTTTGCTACGTTATGTAATACGAACATGCAATAATAATTGTTGGAATTGAAGCCAGTGATAATCGAACTATGTTTTGTAATATTGGAAATCGTTGCTTCAACTGCCCAAAACATCGTTCGATAATTACTCTCTCTCTTTTAAAAAGGTTATTGTAAACCAATTGTTCTAGAGTCTGAGGATTGACGAAAGGTGTCATTACAGAGTTTTCAATACAATAACCCTGGTCAGCTAGAAGTATCGCATTGTCAAATCTTCTGAGAGTTCGGCAAGTTGCACTTACAAGCACTGTGCAGATGTATTCAGATCCATGCCTTTGAATCCCAACCTTTTTTATTTTTACTTGGGTACAATCTAATGCGTCAATTGCTGTAGGAAACTGATAACCAATGATTTTTTACCGCGTCAATTTCCTGAATAGTTGAAGGGAATTTAATCCAAACGGCAGCTTTTTCTGTTATTTTTTGCGCTACATATTTAACTGTTAGTGATATCGTCCCTTGAGATACTCCTGTTTTCAGCTACTCCACTTTGGAATCCTAAAAATAATTTTCAATAATTGCTTATTCTCTATTTCCACTGTGTATGGTTTATTTTTTACCTGGATCAGCGACGTATCTTAGAAAAATTTTCATTTGAGTTCTTGAGTCCAATGCGCCACCGCGAGTTTCTCCACCATTCCCCAAAAAATGTTCGCTCAGTCGGGATACAGTTTGAGGGGTAAATCTAAACGACTTTTTGAAATCGATTCCGGGATCCTCCCGCCTTACTTTGTATGTCTTTTGAGCACGTAAAAGATTCAACATTTCAAAGCGATAATTGAAACCAACTAAATAGACAGACCTATATTTTTAGAAGCTTATTTTTTATTTTCACTAGCAAAGTCCTAATTTTATTAATCTATGTGCGTGGAAATACTTATGCTAGTAGGCATCAACAAGTGTTCATTGCAAAGGATTTGCTTTTGCTTTTTATAAACATAAAACCAAGCATTTACTGAGGAAAATAGTAGTAAAAGCAAATGCTTATTTTTATTAATTCTACCCAAAGTCTTTCTCACTCTCTCTATCTCTGCCCAGTAAGATATAACTTCGACAGATGATAAAGTTCAATTTTATTATATCCAATTGAAATGGCAGAGAATTAATATCACTGTCTTATATTCTCTCAGGTGTAGTTAGAATTACGAAGTTGTAAAATTTCCTTTTAAAAATTATATAACGTTGAGTAAAATATTATATTTTTTGCAGACACAAGAGGGACCAATTAAGAAGTTTAAAACGAGCGAGACGCTGATCAACAAATAAATAAATAAAATATTATACAGTAAGTAGTTTTTTAAGCTAGTACCTAATTGTAAATAAAATTATATTTTTAGTTTAGTGGGCTAATAATTTAGTAGCTATTTACAGTTCAGTATAAAAAATAGTATATTGTTTTATTAGGAGTAACAATGACACTTAGGAGCAAAAATGACACAAAAAGTAATTTTACTCCGAATAGAGAACATGCTATTTTTTTCAAACGCTACAAATAATTTTTTAAACAGAAATAAGTGCAAGTAAGTGTTTTAATTGGTAGTATAGTTCGATCGCAGAAACACGCCTATGAAGTTTTTTTCGCGAAAAAAAAATTTGAAAATTCCAAGTTTTACACTTGTAAATTTAATCTGCTACTTATGTTGCGATATTATCAAGAAATTATTTTTTTTATTTAAACATTTTCCAAAAAAATTTGAAAATTCGGAATTTTTTGAAAATTTTTTTGGAAAATGTTTAAATAAAAAAAATTATTTCTTGATAATATCGCAACATAGGTAGCAGATTAAATTTACAAGTGTAAAACTTGGAAAATAAGTTCGTCATAATAATGCTTTTATTTATTCACTATTCTAATAAACAATATACATTCCTTCGGAAACTCTCTATTTATTTATTTGGTAATGCTAAAACACTCTATTTGAAAGTCGATTAGAGAAAACAGTATGATTCATTGGCAAGCGATGTAAATATTTGTGATCAGGTAAAATTGTGATGTAAGAGGAGGCTTAGCTCG
>NW_022146881.1:0-2608 GCF_002938485.1 Sitophilus oryzae | reverse complement strand
TCCTTATAAAAGAGTTGAATGGCCTTAGTGCAGACTCAGGCAGACGAACTCTGCGTTCGTTTTCCAGTGCACCTTCTGGATCACAATAAGTCCTTACTATATCATTTTATTTTAAGTTTTGAGCTATATTTGAGTAGGTATTACAGCTTCTATAATATTTATTTCTATGAATCAGTGTAACACAATTATCAACTCATAAGACCATTATTATTACAATTTTTTTGATATGAAAATGTCGAAGAACTGGATATTATTTTTATTCAAAGAGTTTTATAATAGTATTTATTTCTCTGGTTCTGTGACACGTTGCGACACGTTATCGACGTTTTTTTACATAAAAAACGGGCATAAATTCATATTTTTTCCCTCGTTAGTGTAATACAGGTGGGTACAAAAAGTTATTACTCTTCAAAACAGTTTAAAGACACGTAGGTTGCGCTCTCTACAACTACGAGTTATATTGACATCGAAATCGGATTTCTCATGACAAAAATCATCCAGACACCAATTTTTCTCCAAATATCAAGGTGAGTTCATAAATTATTTGGAAAAAATCGAAATAAAAATGAATCTTCTACACCCTGTATCTCCGAAACGAACCCCCCATTTTAGGACATACATTTATAAGATCTTTTTCAGCTATTTTTATCTGAAGAATATGCTACCGAAGTTTCTCGATTACAATTCGGATCACCCTGTATGATGATCGAAAAAAACGGCGTCAGCGATCGCTTTGAAATCAAGATCGCTGTCATACTATAGATAAAATTATATAGGGTCATCAGTCATCTCCAAGCCAACTGGTATGCCTTTTTTTCGATCGTACAGTATATAGAAAAGAAATAATGCTGACAACAACTGTTAAATCTCAATAATTTCAGATAATGTGCAGTGTAATTATTGTAAGAGAGTAAATTTAAGAGATTATTCAGATTAAACAAAAAAAAACATTTTTTTAGTTCAATTATTTTTTATAGTTTTAAAATAGGTCAAGTAAACCCTTCAAAACATACAAAACTTGTCTTCGGTCTTATTCCTTTTTAGATTTCGACTCTCTTGGCGTTTGTCATGTCATAGCAGCGATGTCACAGCGAAGCACAAAAGCCCTTAAGGGCATCGTATGGACGGTTCTCTTCGTGCACTATAACAAAATATTGATCGATTTCTCCAACAGCCCTGTTTCTCTTACGCGACTGTTAGAGCTTGCTACCCCCGGTTTGACCCTAGAGGTCATCGATTTCTTGAGCTCCCTGCCATCAAACCATCGCCATTTTGTCAAGTTGCTACTTACTTCATTTGCTTACTATTGCGGAGAAGCATTCTTTTTCTTCTGATTTAAGAATAGGCATACTTGATACACTGTCGTTAAATTTTTGCTCAATGTCTTGAGTTTTGAAAATAAATTTCTTGCAAAATTCGGAATTTTGCGAATATTCGCGGTTTTGGGACCGAATATTTCGGAAATTTCTGAAATTTCCTGCAAAATTCGAATGGAAATATTCGCTACCAACATCACTACCGATGCAATTACCGAACTGGCCTAAACTAGAACACTAACTAACTAGAAAACCAAATTAGTTTTTTTTGCTTATTATTCGTAAAAGTTTTGTGTTTTGGGATTGTGAGTGTTATTATAGAGGACTTTTTGTTTTTATTGCACATAATGGACTCGTTTAAGATTGTGTCGGTAATAAAAAAGAAACGCATTGAATATTCCTTCGTTCCCCACCAGTGGGAACAAGATAATGTGCTATGACGTAATAATCCCTCGAAAACTATTTTAAACGGAAATCACCCAGGTAATTTTTAACCTGCCGTATGTCTGACTTTCTTCCAAGTCAAAAAACTAAGTTACTTTTACCTTTGAAGCATAATAGCGACTTATGAGGTCGAAATAAATTAACTTTTCAACCTAATTTGAACTCCTCCAAATAAGGTCCCATTAAAAGTTATTAACAACTAAATTTTAACCTAACTTGAAAACCAAACAATGCCTTCGACCCCGAGACAGATTTGAGGTTATTAAGTAACATTTGATCTACTTTAAGTCCCTGTAGTCTTAATGCCCTCAATAGGCTATCAGTAACTAGATTTTAATAATGCCAGCTAACTCCAACGTTGCTACTTTTCAAAGGCATAATTTTAGGTTATTATTAACTAGTTTACGACCTCGTTTTTAGATTTCTCGCACTTTATTCCCTGCAAGAAATTTATCAATTTAAATATAAGTAAAATTTCCGTGGTCAATAGTTTTTTCTCCTTCCTATACTACTTGGGGATAATCACAAAAAAAATCTTAGTATCTAATTTTGATATACATAATTGATTAACTACTACAGAAAAAGATTTTTATAATTCATTAAGATAGATGATTACTGAATGTTTGCACCCCTACAAGGTACCAATTTAATTGTCACCAATTCAATGCATGTTTTACTTAAATTTTTTGAATAAACTATCAAAAAGAAAAGACTGCTATCTTCCACCTAGCAACATACAGGTTTTCGTTTTTACTGTTGACTCAAACATCATCGACTATTGTAGCATTGAAGTATTAGAATAATATATCAAATACTCGAGAATGTCTTAATTATTATTTATAGTTTTC
>NW_022146880.1:0-5403 GCF_002938485.1 Sitophilus oryzae | reverse complement strand
GATCGATCATCGATTCGGACTTGATGCTGTTCAAAGATGCGAGGTAACTGACTAGTGAGGCCTTCTTTCGTTCGCCCGGGTCTTCGGCAATACCTGGAAGTAACATTAAGCTTTAAGATTCATTCGGGACATCAAAATTAGTGAAATTAATTAGTGGTTTCCATTAGCGTAGATATTTCTACCTCTAATTTCAATGTAAAGCTTCATTCAGAACCTCGAAATTGGTGGAATAAATTAGTGGTTTCAATTAGCGTAGTAGTTTGTTCCTCTAATTTTAATGTAAGCATTTGGGACGTAAAAATTAGTGGCTGTAATTTTCAATTAGTAGAAAAAGTTAACAAAACTTTTAACTTTTTTCCATATTTTGGCCTTTGATTATCATCCACCAAGAGAAATTGTGGTTATAAATGAAAAGTTTATTGTTTTATAAGCTAATTATTAGGCTTTCTCTATGGATACTGACTATACTCTGTTGTTTTTTTCTGAGATAAGATTTCCACAGACAATGGCAGAAAAAAAGTAGATGACGTCCATGCCAATCCATTTATTTCACTAAAAAAAAATTCTAATATGTTTTAAGTTAACTATGGATGGATTTATATATAAATCTGTCATGGCGTCGTCTCTTGTTGTTTTTAACCAGTTTTGTTAGTTTATTTTAAAAATGACAGATCATATTTCAAAATTATTGGTTTGAGGGAACGGTGAACGACAAACGGAAGTTTGTTAAACTCTTGCCAAATTATAGATTAAAATTTTGTGTCAAATTATGTCAAATAGAAATGATAAATATTTTGCTTTGTGTTATTACGTGTATTTCGTGTTTTTTAAAATTAAGTGGAGGAAAATCGAAGGAAAATTAACTGTTGACAGACCATAATTTCGAGGTTCTGAATTTAAAAATTAGAGTTTTTGAAACAAGTTAGAAAATATGATGTGTCCTTAGAATACAGTCGAGAGTTGATACAAAAAATACTCATTTTTTAACAAGTATAAAAGCATACCTGTAATTTCCATTTCGTCTTCGTAGAAAAGTCCGCTGCCATATGCAAGTCGTCTATTGGCTACCGCCGAGAACCCACATTTACACCTAACTTGCTCCTCATCTGAAATACCATGATGTTGGGGAGAGAGCATTCCTCCATAGGGAGGCGGCTGCCCCATGCCGGGATAGGGACTGCTGGGCTGCGCACTAGCATGAATTTTGTCACTTTGTGAATTCAAGAGATAGATGCCAGCATCAGCCCCTCTGATGTTACCGACAAGCTGAAAATAAACATATTATTTTAAGCCCATGTTTCATTGTTAGAAATAAGAGAACTTTTCAAGCGAGTATCTCTAAGACATCTAACTTAGAGGAGACAAAACGATTCAGATTTTATCCCAATCACACATCGATTTCAACCAAAATCGATGATAACAAATTTCTGCGGATTTCGTTAGATCTACGGCTTGTGTTTGCAAACAAAGTATGTTATTATTGTTATGAATCGTTCTTTAGGTACCTATATAAACGGCGTAGTAAATATATGTAAAGATATGTAATTTTAGTTAAAATACATATATTATAGGTACATTTGAAATTTTTATAGTTTTCTAATTTCATTTATTATTATTAAAATTTAATAAGTAACTGTGGCAATGCTGCTTCAGGAAGACCATTTCGTTTCTATGGTTTTTCGATGTTTTTACTATGAATAATAAAAATGACGCAGACTTTTGACGGATTTATCATAGATAAAGGAAATAAATTTAGATCGAAATGCCCGTCAAAATTTTGGGTCGCGAAATTGTTTTGGGTCGCGACCGTTGTACGCGATCTGGCGCTGCTATAGCGTTTGCTAGGAACAACCGCAAACAAAAACAGAAATAATTTTCTCTTGTCAAAATCCTTCAAAATCTAAACTGCTCTCATTGAAAAACAAAACGAAAAGGGTTTAAAGCGTCCATTTTCAAGGTAATTGTTGGTATATTGTGAGTTTAATTTAAGTTTTATTTACTCAAACCCTTGGTAATTGTGAAAAAGTGGCATTAAAAATTTAAAAAGCTGTGCTGTGAACTGCAAAAACCATTGTGGATCGTGGCATAACGTCGGTTTCCAATGTTTCATAGGTATTTCATACATGTCCTTATATAAAATAAAGTTTCTTGTATGCAACACACTGTGTTTTATTTATAAAAATAAAACAAATAATAATAAATTTGAATAAACAATATTTGGTGATATAATTCCGGAAAAAGCCGAACCGCTCCGAAATTTTCAAGCTTTTTTTTTTCTAAGGAGCTTAACTTGTCAGTGGCTAGAACTGTTTATTATGCACTTTTTGAGTCGCACCTCAGGTATGCCCTTCCATTCTGGGGTACGTGTTGTGCGACTCAATTTGACCGCATTTTTCTCCAGAAGAGCTGTTCGATATTCCTACTCGGGACTGAACAGCAGAACTCATTGCCGGGGCTTTTTTAGAGAATTAAAAATATTGACTCTTCCTTCCTTATTTATATTTGAATCCGTTTGCCTAATACGTAAACATGTACCAGCTTCTCAAGAAAGGCCATCTCACACTTATCCACTCAGGAACGCGGAGCAAGATCTTTATCTACCTACCCCACGCTCAGAGTTAGTTAAAAGTTCAATATTATACAACTCGAAAAAAATGCACAATCACCTGCCATTTGAAATCAAATCCATAACATCATTTTTATCATTGAACTCTTATTTACTAGACAAGGCTTTCTACGCCGTAAATGAATTATATTTGAATTGAAAATCGAATTTGATCTTGAAAACACTGGTCTAATGTTTGCTATTGCTATATTTACGAATGACATCGAAATTAATTTATTTAGAGGTCATTGATATTTTGCTATAAATTGGCTAAATATTTTTGAATATTATTTTAATTTTTTTTGTTCTTTGACATTGTAAACATTTATATATGTTTATTTTAACAATAAGACTGACAATATTATTTGTATAATGTTTTGTATTATCTTTTGTTTGTTTGTTTGTGTACCTTGTTTTTTACTTTGTTTGTTAGTTTACCTTTGTCTACAAATTGAAAAATTTTTTGACAATAAAGGCATTTATTTATTTATTTAGGTCGACCGTTGCAAGAATAGCGCCAAACAGTGTTTACATTGTCCTTATGGGCACTTTCCAATCTAAACTTGTTTCATTTATCTATGGGACTCATTCAATTTATGTTTAACAGAATGGTTTTATAGTGTCTGTGAACGTTTGTGTTTTTCAACTAATATAGTGTTTTTCTTTGCAAAAGAACTGTTTAACTTTTTAGTTGCGGTAACTAATTGTTACGCTCGGTTGGTTTCGATTTGCTTGGCTAGTTTTGCAGCGCTCACTCAAAACCATCTGAGCGAGTACATAAACGCTCAATTCGTAGATATGAGTTTAGTTTTAATCATCTGCTGATGATGCTACTAACATGGTTAGCGAAAGTAAACCAGTGTAAAAGTCCAGTGGTAAAAGTAAAATTGTTTTGGTGTATTGTGGTGATTTAGTGTTTTTATTTTGCTTATATAAAAGTATGATTGTAAACAAATAGTTTTATTAAATGGATTGTTGTGTCTCCCCTTTATTTAAATGTCTTTGTACCCAAATAACAATTTGCTACTTCTAACATTCGTATTTCACCAACAAAAAAAGTCAAAAGTTATCTTCTTGTAAAAAACTATTTTGTTTCTAAAATTGATTTTCTCTATCTTCAAAATACAATAGTCCGACAACTTTCTTACCTTTCCATCTGCGTTACACACGCACAAAGTACAACTGTCGAAGTTATGATCCCTAAAGATGTTGAAGGCAGTGTCAGTTAGGAGAATGTTGAGCACTAACGAACTTGCTTCTGGCGTTCGATGATTAGCTTGCGGCGTAGATACTGGCTCGACAGAATTCAGGTTTTTATTCAGATACGACGAGGCATTAGAGTTCGCTGGAGAAGGTAATTCGTATGGAGGTGGAGGAGGCCTAAAACCTATAAAAAATCGTTTTTATATGCCGAAAATTTTAGGAATTTAGCAGGGTCAAATGGTGTAAAAATGAGAAAGTTTTAAATACAAAGGTACTGTTTTTTTATAATTTTTTTTTATTTTGATATTTTATAATTATAGTTTTTACAGGGTTGGCATGATTTAAATCATGATTTAAATCGTGATTTAAATCAAGTGATTTTATTAATTTTAATACACTCGTTGAATTTGACACTTAATATTAATTTAATAATATATTTTTGTAATTTTGTGCTTAGACACGTAACAGTGACTTACTTTTATGCCTAGACGTTAAAATGACAAAAATTAATACTTTTAAGACGTTTGAAAAAAAATCCTTTTTGTGACCGATGTGGAAGACACTGTAGAATTGTTAATGTTACCGGTATCGGGCAGATTTAACCATTTAGGATAGGTCTTTAATCGGAAATAAGTCCTGGTCATTTAGAAATCCGATTTAAATATTGTTTTGAATTAAAACCAAAAAAATCTGATTTTTTTTATTTTTTAAAAAAAATCATGATTTTGTCCAATCCTGATTTTTTATAAAAGGCATTTGGTGGTAACGAAACTATTGCAAAAGTAACATATACCAAAAGTACCCCTAAAAAAGTCAGTATGCATAGTATCATATTTATCCATAAAAAGTATAAAAATGAGACATGCTAAACTTCTACACCCTGTATCTCCGAGAACTAAAATTTAAAAATATACATGCTATTAAGTTGTCTCATATTTATCTCTATCTTTGTCTCATTATTACCCCTGTGCGTCTCAAATTTGCCTCTCCAAAAAATAGCTTCTAATACCAACCTATCTACGCACGCAATAGCAAGAGTATGAACGCTTTGAATTAGGTTATTACAACTTCATACTGATGTCACCCGACATTTGTTAGTTACAAAAGTTTTAAGCCTCAAAACGAGACAATGGATTAATAATTTCAATTTTTTTATGATTCGTCACACAAAGATTAAACAAAACATGGGATGATTTGTTAATAATTATTGTTAAATGTTCCTAACAAGAAAACTAAGTTTTCAGTAGTTTAACAAGAACAATATAAGTTTTCAGTAGTTTTATTTAAATGGCTCATTTTTTACCTAAATATGGCGTGTCTCATTTTTACACCATATGACCTTAAGTTATTCTTACCTGGAGGATGTAAAGGACTAGGTGGAAATACCCCCGGACTTTGATGTAGATTATTGGGCACAGAGGGCGTTGGCGTTCGATTTCTGCTGTTCATGTTATTGGTACTGTTGTGGTTGCTATTATTACTATTACTATTGTTATTTGTAGCGTTCTGTTGGCTGTGGTTTTTACTATTTTCTAGATGCTGTATCCAGGAAGGTTTGTAAACACAATTGCTAGGAAGTTGTACGGGTTGCATTT
>NW_022146879.1:0-6617 GCF_002938485.1 Sitophilus oryzae | reverse complement strand
AAATTAAAAAAAAATCTATATAACTCCAAAATTACAGTAGCTAGCGAAACGCGGGTTTCAATTTAAGATTAGGAATAATATTTGCAACAAAATTTGTAATAACATCAAAATCAGTCAAAGTCGCAGTTTTTAAAATAAAAAAAATATCAAGTATGGGCGGCTATACGTGCCTCCCGGCGCCAATTTTTGTAATATATTTTAGATACCATCCCTGCTTAAATATTATGACATATAGCCACGATTTCAGTATTCTTTCAATGCGATGAACATGAACGGTAACCTGGACGGTGTGAAATACAGAGTCGGGAAGTTCTGATTTCTGCCGCACCGAGCGCTGTTGGCAACATTTTAAAAATCGGTTGAAATACATCAAGCTTGTACTGACCAAATCTTATTTATTCTGATTAGATGATTCTAGAGAGCTAAACTTTGCCTGTTTTTGAGTACCTGAAATAGGAAAAACATATATCGCATTATGTTCTAATTTTGTTCATTTCTGAAAGGCATCCCTCTCCAATTATTAACCAACAATATTAGAATTGCAGTTCTCTGTAAACATTTTCGTTTCTTTATCGACACAAGCTATTAATGTTGTCAATTTTTTATGCAAAATATATATAGGTATTGTATATTGTAATATGTGGTATTGTATCAACTATGGGGTCAACATCAATTATGGGGATATGTATCAACCCAACCTTTGTCCTTTCTTAATGCATTTGATTTTTCATTAAGCTCTCTTCGTTAGTGCCTTACACATTAAAATTCAGACCACGCTTCGACGCTTCTACGGTGAACCCATGGTGACCCAATCCGTATATTATGTGGGAGTATAAAGTCTTTTACGTATTAAAAGTTAAACTTGGGTCTTTATCTATCTATAATTAGAAGAATCAGAAATATTTTAACGGGTATAAAGTTTTGGAAACGTAAAAAAAACATTTGAGCTATACAGGGTGTCCCAGGCTGAGCGTGCATTAGAAGTTTCTAGATAACCAGAATTTCTAGATCGGAGATTTTTTGCACATCATTGTTTTATAACGAGATCTATTGATTAAAACTATTTTCAATATGAGGGCACTTCCGGAAATAGCGGAAATTGACAGCAACTTTCTTATTTTAAATGACATTCTTATTATATAACATTTGAACATTGAACAATTTAATTTTTGGAATAGATAGCCACATGTCTTCTCTTTATGGCACAGTGGCTATGGTAATCACTAAATTTGACACATATTTTTGACAGGCAGTTTTTGTCGGTTAATCGGTAATAATAACGGTTAATGTTCTCAAAAATTCATAAAATTTTACAGAGAATTTAAGTATGTAACAAAAAATGGGGGCAGCCGTTTAGAACAAAAAAACTTTCTGTCAACTTTCGGCATTTCCGGAAGTGCCGCCATATTGAAAATATTTTTAATCGATAGATATCGTTGTGAAACAATGATGTGCAAAAAAGCCCCGATCTAGATATTGTAGTTCTCTAGAAACTTCTAATGCACGCTCAGCCTGGGACACCTTCCTCATAAAAATATATGAAAAAAAGTTCCTATAAACATGGATGCGGAAATGCATAGTCTTTTTTAAAGCTACAGGATGTTAAAACTTTAAATTTGTTTTTTGTAGTTATCTTAAATACCATTATTTTTATTGAAATTTTCTGTAGGTAGCGCTCAACATCAGTAGCTATTATAAAATTGAATAAAATTTAATAATAAATTAGATTAAATAAATAATTTATTAATTTTACTAATTGTGATTAATAAAATTGCTTTTTTCATCAAGGAGATAGAAATCGACAAAATATTAAGATACAATTTTTAATCGGAATTAGATGGTCTAAATAATTTTTCTAACAAGAGTCAGTAACGCACATGTTTTTTTTAGAAAAATATTCCAGTAATAACCCATATGCGCGTCCCTGCTAACCTATATTGACATAAAAAATTAATTTCATTTTTATGTGAGGAATTTTATGAAGGATTTTTATGTGGCACATGTTCTTTGAAACATCCTGTATATGTATTAATACTTATACCATACGATCGAAAAAAAAAACGGCGTCAAAGACGACTGGGAAATGACAATCAATGATAATGTTAACGAGGACAAGCCCTATTATAGACTCGTCATTTACTCGGCCCGTACGCTTCTTTATTTATTAATGGCGCTTACTGTCAGTTGGTCTTAAAAAGTTGTAATTTATATTGAGTAAAGTGTTTTATATTGAGTAAAAATGACTTAAATGGTGTTAGGTTAGGTTTTTTTTGGAAATAGATTTGTTTTCCTGGAAACGTTCTATTCTTTTTTAATCTTCTATAATTAGTGTTAATTTTGACAAGTTGTAAGTCAATTTTTAGTAAAAGACATTTTTGATGCCGTTTTTTTTATCATAATATGGTATAATCTGGGTATTGCTTCTTGGTATTAACTCATTTGTATGGACTTCAATTATATTTCAGTTTTTCGTTTATTTCAGCCACAAAAGTCCCACATTCAGTACATACAGACCAAATACGCATTGTTCTATTTAGAGAATGCGATTTTCGTGGTAGGAAACTACTGTTTGACTCCAACGCTACTGAAAAAATCTCCAGTGGACAAGGCTTAACCAAGATAAACCTTTGGTCGGTTACCACAATGGATTCGATATCTTGTAGGTTTATAAAAAAGTTGGTGTTAAATATCATATCTTTTAATTTTGTTAATCCTCTGTTTTTATCAGTACTTTAATGTGTTCTTTGTAGATCTCCAACAAAATCCGAATATCATCAACCTCAGAGATGATATTTGGATCGGTAAAGCAATGAGCTTCCAGGGTAGTTATTTTAAAATACATCATTTAAGTGACCCCTTCCAGACCAATGTTTACACAAGTGAGTTATACAAAACTTTAAGCTTATTTATGAAAATTTACTATTTTCTTTGCAGGTTTTTCAAAGTCCTCACAGCTCTAAAACAGAGAATGTCCACTTCAAGTCAACCTTCTCGCCTGTCAGTACCAAGCAGCTTTGAACACTCCATTAGACTAGACTATTCTGGTACAAGTAGCACTTCTTCTCTACAAGCGAACAGCTTTCAGATAGAAGTACAGCCTCAGATACAATTCTAGGTAAGGTATAACAGATTGGTTCTCCTATAAGACTATTATGTTTTTGTTTTTTGGAAGTAATTTTGATATTTTGAGTAGAAAATTATGGAAGTAGCTTTCTACTAAAAAATATCAATCTCATAAAATAGAAAATCGCTATTCACCTTTACAAAAAAAGTAATTTTTAACTGTATTTGTAAAAAAGTGTCTTTAAAAACTATTATGATCTTATGTATGTATATTTAATGCTCACAGCTGCGTTCAGTTATTGAAGAATCACGTACTCTGAACATAAAATTTCACTCCAAAAACATTGCAAATTAATGGATTTTCTTTTAAAGGGATATCCTATTTTTTTCCTGTCATTTTTTATTACTGTCCAAATAATAAATTTTCTCGCCAGACAGGCTATTTATACTTATTGTACAGGGTGGACCATTCTGGTTGTTTCTATAGGGTATCTAGGAAACCGTAAGAAATATTCAAATTTTGATACTGCAGTCTTGGGTTCTTTTTTTGAAAAAATCACAACGCCGCAAACGGATCGTTGCTATCTTGATCGGTTTCGAAGCTACAGGGGGATTCTCAAATTTTGTACTTTTTGAAGATGTTCGATAGTTTGTTTATTTCAGCAACTACGCAAAAATTAATTATACATTCTAAAGGCACTTTTCTGTGTAGAATGCAGTGGCGTAGTCAGATTTTTTTCGAAAAAAATATTTTTTTGGATATTAACTATACTTCTGTTTTTTTAAATAGAACACCCTGTATATTTTTAATTTTCCTGATTCAGCTTAGCATCGGCTTCTCGAAAATATATAACACTCTATATCTATTTTCACTATTAACCTCAACATTTCAAATTTTTCTTAAAATATCCAGTTGGTAGTAGGCCGTAACGAGTAACAAAGTAAACGGTTGTCATGGTGATCGGGACATACCTTTGATGGATACGTGACATTTAATTTCAACAGATTGAAGTGTGTGTATTTTCAATAATAAAAAAATGAGTAAATTTGGAAATTTTGAGAAATATAATTTGTTAGAATGTTATATTGAGTCTAACAAACATAAGCAAATGGCAGCTGATTTATATTTTGAGCGCGGGCAGTCAAACCCAGCCATTTTTAAAGGTCAGAAAATAGTTTTAATCCTTCACCTAGGTCACCTGATATCAATCCCTTGGACTTCTTTCTCTGAGGCTTCTGAAAACCTTAGCTCTAACGAAATGCCAGAACATTAGAAGAGTTTTGTCGTGGCTTTGAAAAGTGTAAATCCTCAACATACACATTCGGAAATGCTGTTATAAAGTGCAGAGACGGTGCCAACTCCGTCTAGATAATAAATGAGCAGCAGTTTGAACAGTTTAGCGAAATCTCTCTATTACGCTGTTTATTGTTATTTTACGCGAGTTTATTTTTGCGCACAGGAAATTTGACTCGTTTGCACATCGTCATAAAAAACAATTTTCGTACCACGAATTAGGGACAAAATTTTTATCTGTATACTTATAGGATACCTAATCTGTGCTTATATCTACAAGTGTAATATAAATCAAAGAACTACTCCTTTATTTTTCTTGACAAAATAATAAATGCTTACTTATTAAACTGTTCTAGGTAAACTAAATAAAAAGTAAACTGTTATAAATTTAAATAAAGTCCATAAACTAATGTCGGTTTTGGAAATAGCTACTAAGTGTTACTAGAAAATTGCCATGGCGACACCAGCCACCTTGATTACAGTTTTATTGAAAAATCGTTTTTTATTCAAAATCTGAGCCAGATAGGTATAGGAAACCCTAATATAGTTTGAAAAAGTATTTAAATCTGCTTCGATTTATTTAAAAAAATACATAGTGTTGCATTTGAAATAACGAAGTTTTTATGTAAAATAAATAGTTAAAATAGACCAGCAAATTTTGATACCCCTGTATAAATTTAAGGAAGCAATAAATTTTAGTTTATTTCTCTGGCTTGAAAGTCAGCACCAGAATTAATTCTGAAAAGTAATGTACAAGGTGTTGACAAACCTTTTTATTATAGCATGCATATTTAAATATCTTTAGATATCTCAAAAACCAAAGCTTTTAGACATATTAAACCTTTATAATAAATGCCTTACTTTATGTCCAAGAATCCAAAATTGAAATAAAATACCGGGTGTTCCATAAGAAAAAATATAACTTTGATATGGATCTTAGTTCTGACACACCCTGTACATTTCAAAATAATTTTAAATTATGCACATTGTCTCTCAAACTGGGACACCCTGTACAACGACCTAGCAGGCAGAAAAGACATTCTAAAAAATAACATAACAATGGAAATAGCAGAAGAATATAATATATTTGTGACAACTAATACACAGTTCGGGATCTCTACTACCTCCAGAAATCAACAGAAGAGTTCAGTTAGCATGAAGTACTCCATGCTAACTGATGAAAGAAACTCATTCGTATTCAAAATTAGAATGCCACTTTATCTAAAGAAGAAACATTCGACCAATGTGTATATATACCTACTACCAGTCATGGTCCTATGCATGCCAAACCTAGACACTTAAAAGACGAACATTATAAGGAAACTGCCGGTCACACAATGCTCAATGGAACGAAATATGCTGGGAATAACCAAGAGAGACCGTAAAAGAATAGAGTGGATACAACAAAAGACCCAGGTAATAGATGTCATCCATAAAGTCAAATTCCTCAAGTGGCAATGGGCAGACACATTTTTTTTTTCGTGGGGGAAAAATCTGCAAACCAGAGACCGTAAATGGTACTGTCATTTCAAAATAATTTTAAATTATGCACATGTACACATAAAATATTTTGTTTCTACATCTTTCCGTTTCCGTATAATCAACCGAGGCGAATGAGGTGCGCCACCGTGTATGTTTAAAATTGATTTATTTTTGCTTTTCTAAAATATTTTGATTAAAAGAAAATATGTAAAAGTGGGCAACGCTGTACCGGTCGAGCTTATCACGTGACTAAAAGTTTATTTGATATGAACTATAGACAAATTATATCCATGTAGATCTGTTTTCATATTTTTATTTTGTATTTTTTTTAATTTTCATATAATATACTAAGGACTGGCAAAGTTTAGTCTTGGGCCGAGATTTCCGTATGTAAGAAGAGTATAATACGATTATAATGTAGGTACTGAACAAAGAGAGAACAGTAAACATGTTGCCAAAAGTATGAAATAAACCGAGAAACTGTGCACATTGCCAAGAGACGTGGAAGGGGATATAACAAATTTGTCGCAGTTGACCGGTCGACCCAATCAGTACCCTCTGTCAGTACTTAAAGTTCTAGGGAAATGTGTAGGGGAGATCGGGGCAAGTTGGCGAAGTAAAATACAAAAGGCTCCAAAACATGAACTAACGGGTTTAAAAAAAAAGATCCCATTTCATCTGTTAGTACATTTATTCAGGTACATAATAAAACATAAAAAACAAAATAAAAGTATACTCTTGAAAAAATATAAAGAAAAAAACAAAAAAGTGCATTTTC
>NW_022146878.1:0-10001 GCF_002938485.1 Sitophilus oryzae | reverse complement strand
TAATTCCAACTGGAAGTTGATTTTCGTTTATTATAACTGCAATAACTTTTTGGCAACAATGCGGCATTGATGAAATTAAAGTCATATTACTTAGACTTTATAGACTAAACTTCCTTAATTTCGCAATTAGAGATTGTTTTTTTTGATAACCTTCTAAATCGAATACCTCATCCCATGGTTTTCGATGGAGTTGAGGTTAGGCGATTGTGCTGGCCACTGAAGAACCTGAACATTATTTTTCTGAAACTA
The DNA here is from genome assembly GCF_002938485.1 of Sitophilus oryzae. Classification (NCBI taxonomy): domain Eukaryota; kingdom Metazoa; phylum Arthropoda; class Insecta; order Coleoptera; family Curculionidae; genus Sitophilus; species Sitophilus oryzae. The sequence continues at coordinate 9,752 of NW_022146878.1, read as the reverse complement.
TACTCCTGAACAAGACGAAAGGAATGTTTTGGATCATTTTCCTGTTGGAACAAAAGTCTTAGAGGCATCACGTTTTAGAGAATGTCTCTGGACACCAATCGATCCATAGTGCCGTCTATGAAGTGCAATTTTAAAGATTGGTTTTAAAAAGTTTTGTTTTGGGATATTCTCAAGTGTCCAGGGTTCCTACTGTGGAAATTATAAAAATACAAAGGCGGAGCATTAAACATCTAACACCAAGATCATCGGGATAGTATATTTTTAGAAGAGCACCGCTTAACGGCATTTAACTGTAACATTTTAGTAAGTTCCAATATCGTAACTCAAAACTTAAAAAATGAAGTTAAATTAAAATTAATAAGTGCAAATGACAGCTCTATTCGAAAATAAAAGCGAAGTCGCTGATCTGAGTCTAAACAGAAATGGTCAATAATATATTTAAAATTTTATGGATGCCAACAGGCGACTTATAATAAAAGAGTATAAGCATAACAGCATCAAACAAGTACGTACCTAAAGAATAGTAACAGCTTAAATTTTAGAGAAAAAGAAAACATCGTTCTTTCCTTCAGTAGGTAATTTTACAGAAACTTGGGAGCCTTGAGTGCGTTACCTCGAACGTACGTACACTTCGTCGGGTCTTTCGCGTTCTAATAATAATTCTAATAATGTCGTAAAACGTAAAAGCCCGAAACCGAAATTCTGGCTGAGCGCGAACCGTATCTCGTCCATTATCAATGGACCGATTTAATTACGAAACATCGCGTAGAGCGACGTCGTAACCAATAAGACGTCTCCGTAAAAAGGCAACGTCTTAAGGAAAGTAATGTAATGGAGGACGAAGCGTAAATAAAAGTAAAACTAAAAGCAAAGGTTACGTTTTAAAGCCAGTCTGAGTTAGAGAATAAAAGTTTCAAGGACTTGCACAAATGCCAAGAAAATTGAGGTACTCGACACAGATTGGAACCGTTACTATTGTTCTTGATATAACCAAGAAGATAATTAACTACTTTTAGAAAAAATATACGGCATTATGCGCACTTTGTTCTTTGCTTTCTCTTAAATAGGAATTCAAAACTCTAAAAATGTTCCCCCGCTTTATACTTTACCTCAACAACTTGTATCTAACCTACACCTTATAGAATGTAAAATATGGGAACAGGTTAATCACTGCGACTTTACAGATCTATTGTGTCCCCATTTAGTTATAACTCATCATACTGTCCCAGGACTTTGACAGAAGTCAGTCAGGTAGTTCCATCTCCGATGTCAGTCGCACCAAAGTTTATGGCGCGAATGATTGTCATCTAGGCGCACTTAGTTATGAGGTATTCTGGTGTTATCCCATTTTCCCCACAGAATCTGCAATCGCCGTTGTTTCTTAGCTTCAATCTACTGAGGTGTTCTTTGAGAAGACAGTGCCCTGTTAAAAACTCCGTGACAATCGGAAGATTATTCTTACTTAAATCTAGGAAAATGTTTGATTTTTCTCGGTCATAAGTCCTGAGAAACTTCTTCGAGTGTCTTAGACCGTTGCAGAATTCCCATTCTAGGTTACGGGTGAAATCAGATAAACCCTAAATCGCTAAATTCTAGACAGTTGTCCAGATGCAAAGTCCGGTCAGATCGTAGTGGAAAGGTCGTCCGGAAAGGTCGTAGTGGAATATGCCAATAGCCACCATATAAAATCTAATCTATTCTAGGTTTAAAAAGTTATCTTATCTTGCAGTCTTTGGAACCATATCAATGTCCTTGACTATCGTAAACCTTCCTGTATATTTGTCATACAGACAAGAACTGCAGGTCATGAGTCCAGTTTCTAACCTCAACTAATTTTTAATGTCACGACCAACTCTCACTGTTACATAGTATGTTATCTTATTGCCACAAGAGTGTAATAAAGGTCTCTAATTAATCCAGTTTTAAACATGTGTTTTGATTGTTTTTATCAGCTTTTTGGTCTATTTTCTTGCACGGCATTGGTCACTACAAGAAACATTACCAGACGTCAAATTACAAGAAAGACGAAGATCATGTTAGTAAAATCCATCATATTCTCAATTTTCCTGTACGGAACGGAATCCTGGACGATCATCAGACATACGATGAATAGATGCATTTGAAATGTGGTGCTGGCGACGTATGTGATGGACAGCGAATCGCACAAATGCATCTAAACTAAAGAAGCTGAAGGTTAAAGACAGATTGTCCACATAATATCACCGACGAATACTCAAATACTTTGGAGACACTACAAGACGCGAGGGAGTCAACCTAGAAAACATAAATAGTACAGGGAAAGGTAGAAGGAAAACGACCGGAGAGGCAGATCACCTGTTAGATGGATAGACCAAGTTAAGAAACTTATAACATATACAAAAAATAATATTTTGTTGTGAAATGTTATTTGGTATTTCTTACAAATGTGTTTATTTCGTGTAAATGATCTGCTAGCGTCAGATCGTTTCGAAAACGTACCCTTTCTGCTACCTTTTAAAACATTAGCCGGAGAGAAAGAACGAAAATTAATCGGATGAAAATAAACATAAATTAAGGCGGCTCAAATATTTACGCGTTAGGGCAGAGTAAATTTAAAAATAGCGCTAATGTAATCAGAGAGTTCATGCCCGCCCGTGATGAGCTTCCGGTTCGAGAAATTCATTCTATCCTCGTGCAGGGATCGTCGGCCATTTATAATTACGGACGAATATAGCTACTGGTTTTGTTGTTATTTTATGTTGCTTTAGCAATAAATAATAAGAAATGCAAAAGTAATTTAATGCAAATGAAACTTTAAAGGAAGAAACATTTTCCCTGATATTTTTTTTTATTTTTCAATGTCTATACAGAGATGCAAACAAAAAACGGTTGGTCTTGAATATGTCTTGCACTCAAGTCTTGGTCTTGCAGATCCAAAATTAGTCATAGTATTGTTTTTCATCCAAAACCAACACTAGTCTCGCTCATCATTAAGTGGGGAATGAAGATTAAACTCTTTTTAGTGCGATGTTACACTGCGGATGGCGATAACACACGACTTTATAAAAAGCCTGGAAATAACTGTAAAAATGCATACCTACTTCAAATGGTTGATATCTGTGTTGGAAGAACAGATTTTAATGAACTTGGTATTGAAAAGGTCCATTTTTTATAGACTTGAAAACTTATGGAGGCATAAATTGTACTTCTGTAATGGAGGCATAAATGAAACTTCTCCAAATAAAGATATCAAAGGGTGTATTATAATTTTTATGTATTATGTATCACAATTTGTTTTGTAGTTAAAAAGGCATTGAATAGTAAGATAAAGAAACCAGGTCCGGATTGGAAAAATTAACCTTGTCATATTCTAGTGAAAAAAGTAACAATAAACAGTAGAAATTATTTTCGCCTCTCACCTCAATTAAAGCTTGATTTTCATGCATCCGTTGTCCGACGATACGATGATACCATATTAATTTTATTGGTTGAATGTAAAGACTTGGATTGGTTAACCGTTTCTAACCAATTGAAGTCTTTAAAGTCAACCAATAAAATTAATATCGGACCATCGTATCAACGGATAACGGACGCATGAAAATCAAGCTTAATCCTAAAACTTTAGGAAAATCTCAAAACCTGGTTAATGTCCAATCTGGAAATGCCTTCTCTCTTCGACAATAAACAAGCAAGCTTGTGTACGGCTGTTTTGTCTGGATGTTTAGCGAGGGTGGTTCCTATTTACATCGTCCGGTCGCACTTTCCAAATCCAAATTACCGTGGCGAATGCCAGCCGAGCCGAGGGCCTTCTATTTATATACGCAAACATGGACGTTTATGAATATGGCCAGCAAATGTCTCTTTGAGCATCAGACATCGTCGCAATTATCCGTTCAGCTACGCTTTTACGGTTTCCTAAATTAGGAACGACAACAACGTTGTTCGGCACAGTGGCGTAGGATAGAGGGGGACACATCTAGTCAGTGACGGTACATATTAATCAATTGCATTCTTATTTTTTTTTTTGAAAAAATAATTTTTATACTTAAAATGGCAAGCTGTGTTTAGAGTTTATAATCAATTTTCTTTTCGGTTTGTTTTCTAAAGAATTTTGTGTACACTTAAACAAGAGGCTTGTTCACTGCGTAATAATTCCAATAATAATGTAAATTCTGGACAATGAGAAAGTCAGAAATAAATAATTTACCCAACTATGACGTACTAATGTCGAAATCAAAACAAATGCTCAGAATTTCCTAGACGTAAGTGCATTGTGTGTGGCCTGACAAAGTTTAGATCTTCAGTTCAGATCGTACAGTCCTAGAACTGCCAGCGAATTGTATGTGAATGGGCACCTTTAGTCACAACAAAAACTGTTTGGACCATAGGAAATAGCAGACCCGGTCCTACCCAATTTATTTCGGCTTTTCAATGTCACCTTTTCTTCTGCTGGAAAAACATTCCGTAAATATTTCACATTTCGAAGGTTGGTCGAGTCCAAATCGACTACATAGTCGTTTTAACGGGATAAGGTAAAATTCGGTCGCCTTATGGCTATTTGGCGTGTGTGCATGTGGCTTTTTAGTCGTGTGTCTAAATTATGGGAACTAAAACTTAAATTAGACGCCCCAAAAATAATTAATTGGTAATTGCTGGACGTTGAAAACCACGTTCAAATTAAACATAATATGGAGCAATTAAAGCAATACATTGTATTTCTGTTTTGTCACGGATTACTATTCTTGGAAATTCTTCATTTTGTATATAGAAACTTTTCATAGAATTTCTACTTTTACAGAATATGACATGACATAAGATATTTTTCGTAGAACTCAATAATATAATCTGAGATGATATTGTAAAATAGCCAAATTTACGTTATGGTAAAAAGGAAATAACAAGTCGGGTCTATTATTGAATAGTGAAGTTGATAATGGCGACTAATGGCGAGAAACTAGACTTCAGCTTGTGATATAAATCTTCGTTGTGTAATTAAATTTAGTTCATTTAAGTAACCCTTTCCTAATGTTTGACTATTTAATTAAATTTAAAACCAAATAACCAATTACGTTTAGCCAAAGAACAAAACTCTTTTTCAACTCCTATTCCGTACAAATTACGACTGTCGCTCACTCGACACACTCGGCTACGACTTTATTACGAACTCGACGATCGCGCAAAAATGCGCATTTAAACTTAATTCCAGTTAACGCTAAATACCTCTTTAGGCACACAGTCGCGCACACGTACAGTCACAAAGAGAAAGCGGCCGAGGAACGAGGAATGACTTTTTAAAAGACGACTTTCGAAATTGCTCTTTCATCTCATAATTAAACTAATTGCACCACCGGTAGTCGCGGCCCGAGGCAGCGGCGCCACTTGTGCGTCGCTGCGCTGAAAGCCTGACGTAGTAGCGCCCTCCAGGTTCCCAAAACGAAGTAAGGACGTGTTTTAGTGACAGTAAAGCCTAATAATCTTCCGAAACTTCCAGCACTATCTTTTCCTATTCAACAATTATATTAGTGGAAAGCAGACTATTTTGTATAACGCTGAGTTACACAAAATAAATGTTTCGCAACGTATTGCATTAATACAATTTTTTTCTAATTTTGATCAGCGTAAATATTTTTTCGAAAGTTTCTCGGGACTTAACACCGGGAAAAAACAAAAACTTTTCCTTGATTTAAGTAATAACAATCTTCGGATTGTCACGGAGTTTCAACAGGGCACTGTCTCCTCAATGAACACCTCAGTAAATTGAAGCTAAAAAACGGCGAATTCAGATTCTGTAGGTAAAATAGAGAAACACCAGAACACCTAATCACAGAATGCTCCGAGACCACAACCATTCGTGCCATAAACTGTGTATAACTGATATCGGAGATGGACAATTACATCCCCCCTCCCATACAATCTACAGGTTGGGTTAGGTTGGTGGTGATTTTTTTTGATCCCTCACTCGGAGACCTTGGGCCCATTGCGATATCCCCTGTATTGTACCAAACCTTCCTCTCATTCTTTCTTTACGTTAAAGCATTTCCAATTCTTTGCAAAGTTCCCGATGTCGTTGATGCTGGCTTCTGCTGCTTCATGTAGAAGTCCCTCCAAAAATAGTGCCCTAAAATTTTAAAGCGCCGGTTTTCCAGTACCGGACAGTGACACATCAGATGCTTTATGGATTTTCTTCCTGTCCGCATTCTCTGCAGTAGTCGCCGTTGAAAATCTTCCATCTCACGATGTTTACCACCGTGGGCCAGTTTCCAGTGACGACACCTACAATTTTGCGTACTACGTTATTTTGTGCTCTAGTAGATGTTTTGTCTTTTTGCTATCTACCACTGGTCACAGACTTCGAGCTGTAGTGCAGTCCTCACGAAGTTGCAACGTCTCTTGCTGCTTGGCTTTGATGGTAGTTCCTATAGCTTTCTTCAGTGTATTGATCGGCAGAAGTGGTGGGTCATCTGCCTCGGCCTCTCCCCTGCCCCCTCTTTGGCGAGTGTATCCACTTCTTGGTTGCCCACCACATTGCTGTGACCTGACACCCAGCACAGAGTAGCCCCGCCGTCACGCAACTAGGACAGTGCTTCTCGACAGTCCATCACAATCTTTCAATCTCAGTGACTGCATGGACAAGATTGCATTCTAAAGAAGGAAAGTAATAGTATTTTACTTTTTTCGACTCCTATACACGAGATATACGATCTCATCCGGCCTCGAACCATGAATGAGCAGTGTATGTTAATAGATTTTACTTAAATTCTTGCCGTGGAACAAAAACACGACAGGGTTTCCAGACGATTATCCGTGCATCCACTCGTATCGTCTAAGGTGGCTTAATCTATCGTAAACTGATCTTTGGACATATAGCTGGGCCCTAGCTCTTTAAAGGAGAGTATTAAACAGCCTAAAGAAAAGTCCTATTTATAAGCTATATTGAAGAATCATTAATTTCAGTACTACTTGCGGAAAGAAAAGTATTTCGTAGCTAGTTGTAAAGTCACAGGTTTATGTGAAGTATCACTTTAAATGTCAAAATTAGTAAAAATAAATTTTAGCTCTAATTTTTTTTTTCGTATACCTAAACTTCTGGAATAAGACAACGCAAACATGTTAAAAATGTATGAATGATAGTATCTTCTATTATTGAAAAATACTGGTATTTCGCCAATCAAATAGAAATCCTAAAAAATTATTAAGCTAACCAAAAAAAAAGAAGTTTGGACTAATTGCACAATTGGCAGATAACTCGTTAAAAAACTGAAGACAGTGACAAACGACCTCTAGACTAAACGACTCAATTTTACATCTAGTTGTAGAATACTACTAGATGTGGAGCTAGTAGTGGAGCTTGGTACCCCTCTTTACGACAAACAAAATAATTTTCTTTTTACTTTTTATTTTTTTTCTACTTTCGATTTTTCAAAATTAAAAAAAATACACAGCTAAAGGCAAGAAAATGTTATTTATTAGTAGTAGCTTACATTAGTACACTACTTAAGTAATTCTAAAGCAAAAAAAAATTTGACTACTTGATATCATACTTACATATGTAACCTCTTATGCTCCTAAGTTAACATCATTGAATTCATGTTAAGTGTTAAAGGGGTTCAAATTCCATTTCTTATTTTCTAAAAATAAACTAAAAAATTAATACATAAATTATACTTCGTAATAATGGAAACAGTTAAACTTGCCTTAAACGTCAGATAAAATAAGTGAAAATCAAAAATTTCATAAATCTCAAAATAGATTAACGTCAATTAACGGCGCATACTACATAATCTATCAGTAATCCTTTTTTTCCTCTCGAATTATATGGGTTAGAGATGATAAAGGTGACGAAACTACTAGTTGTTTGTATGCGTTCAATGATTTATTGTATGATAATTTAACTGAGGTCATACACCATAGATAGTCAGCGATAAGATTTTTTTTTAATAATCGAATATATATACATTGGCGGCTATACAGCGCCAATGTCGTTTGTTGTTGACAAATTATATAACCTCGCCGACCAACAATAGAAATAAATAAATAATAATTCAGCGTTAATAACTCGAACTTAATTCTCCAAACAAAATAGGGTTCAGAATTGGAGGAACAGTCCCGGAAGCAGGTATTCAAATTGGGTTTCAGGATTCAAAATAATTTTGAGATAAGTTGTATTTTTAAATATCAAAGTGTTTGAAATGAACTTACAGTTTCTTAAACGATGTCTGCCTAAAGTACATATCTGCAATAACAATTTATTACCTTTTTGAAACTATTTTTTTGTAATTAATCTCAAACAGTTTTCGTTATAAAAAATAAAATGTGTATAATATCACTCTATACTGGGTGTCCTAGACTGAGCGTGCATTAGAATTTTCTAAAGAACCACAATATCTAGATCGAAGATTTTTGCACATCATTGTTTTACAACGAGATCTATAGATTAAAAAAATATTTTCAATCTGGCGGTACTTCCGGAAATACCGGAAGTTGCTAGCAACTTTCTTATTTTAAATGGGTGCCCCCATTTTTTATTACATACTTAAATTATCTGTAAAATTCTATGAATACTGATGTTAAACACTCTATACATAACATTCACCGATTTTGAGAAAAAAAATTAAAATTTTTGGACGAAAAAAACTACCTGTCAAAAAGATGCGTATGGCCTAAAAGTCAAATTTAGTGATTACCACAGCCACTGTGATATAAAGAGAAGACATGTGACTATCCATTTCACAAATTAAATTGTTCAAATGCCATATAATAATGGCGGTAGCTGTCATGGAATTAAGCGATTAAAAAATTATCATAAATAATTTTTTTTTAAATGGAAATGGAAACCCATTTTTTTATTTCACTAGTGAAAAGGTTTTCCAATTCGATACTTTTTGGGTTTAAATGTTCCTATACCTATAGGGAAATTAAAATAACTTTGGTTGCACATCATATGAGTTTAGAAAGTATATTTATAACGTGGCCAGATCTATTGTTTTACATCACTTGACGTTTAAAGTCATAGGATACTGGTTAAAATCAAGAAAAATATCCGCTTTAAAACTAAATCTTAAATAACTTAAAAACAATTTATTTTAGGTATAGAGAAACATGAACAGTCAAAAAGTAACGAATTGAAAAGCCTTTTCACTAGTGAACTAAAAAAAGTGGGTTTCCATTTGAAAAAAATTATTAATAATTTTTTAATCGCTCAATTCCATGACAGCTGCGGCCATTATTATATGATATTCGGACAATTTAATTTTTGAAATAGATAGCCACGACTTCTTTTTATGGCAGAGTGGCTGTGGTAATCATTAAACACGCTCAGGTAATCACCTAACGCACGCTCAGCCTGGAACACCCTATATATCAGCCTTATTATCACAGGTATCTGTCGACGAACCAGCAAGCGCAAAAATGCTCATGTAAACCGATGTAATCGCGATAAACGTACACGATCCCTAATGCCCGACAGGTTCTAAAGGCGGGCATCGTAGCAAATTACTATTTCGAGCGAATCGAACCGCTAAAAATCCCGTCTAATGCCTTGCAAATCTACAGTATACAGTCATCTAGCGATCGACAGACGCTGGCCGCATATGGCGACGGACAGGCCGACATTTTTTTCCCACAGAATGTCTAATCAGCGTGTATATATGGTCTTCCGCTGATTGCACGTTTACGCCGAGCTATGACAACGACCACTCTTCAGTCGATCATAAAATAAATTAACTTTGCCAATTATCATCTTGAAGAGACAATTAGTAAACATGTATTTCATT